>NW_008709640.1:797150-894236 GCF_000327385.1 Lottia gigantea | reverse complement strand
GTGATGTCTTACTTACCCTAAACGCTTGTCTTAATTCTTCCTCTTCATCTTCTTCGGAATTTTCATTTAAACCACCCATATTAGCCATAACTTGTGCGAATTCTTCAAAACTAAATAAACCATCACCTTAAAAACAAATAAGCCGCTTTAATCAATACGCCAAACTCTCTGATGTTCCCCTCATATATACATTATATTTTATCTTAAGCATGGCTCCTTGAACTCCAGAAAAAAACTAGAACTGTGAACAGCCCCGAACGTGGAAATGAGACCTCAAACCATGACTTGAACCTTTTGATACTCTTAGCCTGTTATAGCCTTCTTAAAATTTTAAGATATCTGGTAATTAAAAAGTCGACATTTTTAAAGAGATCTCAGAATGCATGACAGCACATGTCGGGGTTATCTAGATGGGCCACTGAAAGTCATTATGAGGAATTTCCAAATTTAGTTGAAAGAATTTGCAGTATAACCACGTAAAAACCTAGAGGATTTGATAATCCATTCTTATCAAATAAGACAATATCTCCAATTTACATCGTCTACGAAATTAGGTTTATAAGAGATATAATCTCATGTGGAAACACTATTAAACATTAATTTTGTAGTTTGAGTTAATCATGACAGCAGAAAATTACAACTGTTAATAATTCTCAGCTTTACATGGAGGTATGTTTAAATTTATTTGTGACAATTTTCCAAAAAAATAAATTTTTTTGAAGCTTAAGAATGACCTAATGGAATTAATGTGTCTCTTGCTCACTAATTTCACAGTGCGAAAAGTAGAAATCGACAGTTCTGTTATCAATGTACTTTAATGTGAAAATTGCAATACTGCAAGGGAATAAATGAAAAAAAAGTTAGTTTATTCAAATATAATGCAGATTGATAACTTGTGATATACATGTATATAATTTGCCATATTTTGATTGGTTTCCATCAATACCGAACCCTTTGAAATTTACATAGTAACTTACGGGCAGTCTGGACAATGTGGTATAAGTTATGGGGCGGTTGAGTCGTAATATAAATGTTCCCAAAACTTAAGCTACATGTGTTTTGAGCTTAAACTGCTACTTACACAGTTTATGTGTAAACTCACGACCACTTATACGTAATATACGAAGGCTTTGTAAAAGGATACCTAAGTTTATATTATATTTTATCTTATATCTTTAATAATCTTTCAAACAAACCAATTGACATAATTGACACGCTTTTGTGAGAGGAATGTGACTGAAGTGATATGAGAATATGTGAAGTATAATGTTTTTTGTGTAATTTAATTTAATGATGAAACAACGTTCTGTGGACATCACTGCCGACAGTCTTATGGCATTCTACAAAATGTATATCAAATTCGGAAACCGGAAACTTCTATTGATATCTATGCAGTTCCTCTCTATTGACGTCGTAAAAGGCGAAGTTTTGTCCACAATTGGATAAGAAAGGAGTCATTAGTTCGGACTGATCACAATACATTGACAAGCTGATCTTCATAGTCTCCTCCTGACAATGAAGACATAAAAAGCTACTTGGCTCGAAAATCAATTTCAGGCATTCTGTCTATATTACTACTTAGACACCATTATAAGAGATTACCAAGCAAGTAAAACTGTCAATTGAAATTGAATCTGCTCACCATCAATGTCAATTTCCTGTATCATTTGTTTTAACTCGTCTATCGAAGGAAATTGACCCAAATTTCTCATGACGGTTCCAAGTTCTTCTGTTGTAATGGAACCATCTCCATCTTTATCAAATAGACGGAATGCTTCCTTTAACTCTGAAAACAGATAGGCAATAATTAGGAAACAGAAATTGGAAGACACTTTTCAGTTCTTCAGTTCAACAGAATATAAATTCCATCGGACTCCAAATAGATTTGAATAAAACAGATAATTTGAAAGAAGTTCTTACCTCTAATTTGTGATGGACTGTACTTTTCTAAAATACTACTCTGAAAATATAAATAAAAAAACAACTTTATATAGAGTTACAAGGATTACATGTATTTCCTTCGAACTGCTATCTGAAAGAATTTGTGACCTCGCCAACAATTGATCTCGGCTCATGAATTGTTTAGATTGTACGACTGCAAACACAACCAATCAGAGTACTGACAGAAAGACTGCAAACATTATGGCTCATCGTTTACAGATTTTATGCCTATGTCGACAGCCCTGAACGACAGTATTCTATAGCGTACAATTCATTCAAACCGCTGCATTGACAAACTTGCGTGGTTCGAGAAGGATGACTCTTGCAGTCAAGGTTAAGACGAAGTTTGTAATAGCTTGACATTGTGAAGATGAATATACCCATGTGGTACTTGTTTCCTAGATTTGAAGAGGTGAACATGTTTTACATTGGTATTCTTTCCAATACAACTTGAAAAGCGTATACCATTAACAGTAAGTTGTAGAGATTCATTGGGTGTTACGAAAAGGTGATCATGAACGACAACCATCATACAATAATCAACTTTGGACCCTAGATAAAAACTAAGAAGAAATTCCTATATAAATGACTAATGAATACGAGTGATCATCTCTATTAGGATGACGTATGGTTATTGATTGATCGTGTCACATTACATGGATGATATCTTATCAGTGTATAGAGAACGGCACTATAATTGAATACAAACTACCATATAAACATAGTGACTGACTATAGTTTATAGCTTATTGATTTCCTGAACAAATAAACATACACCATACACCAAGATAATAATATGGTCATTTTTCTATCTAATGATTCTGATTATATCAGTGTTTTCAGCTTGTAAAGTATAAAATTTCTTTTGTAAGGATCAATGAAATACTGAGAAAAACTCTCACTGCCACATAATGAAGCGCATGCAAGCCAGTTTTGAAGAAAATATAATTGTTAATGGAGATCCCTACCCCTCCCCCCCCCCCCCCCCCCATTAAAAAAAACCACTAGAAAAGACATTTACAGAGTTAATTACACCTTCACAATGTCAAGTTATTACGAACTTCGTTTATTACTCGCAATGGCAGCCAGTGATTCGATTGAAATATACACTAAAGATACAACCAATAAGTAACAAATCAAATCAAACCAAATAGCTGCATAACAACCTTCCGTGAAACAAGAAAAGTGGCTAATGTAGTCAAAGTACTAGACGCAGTTCGTAATAACTTGACATTTTGAAGACGGGTTGCTTATAATATAAGTGTTTTTCCAAAGGTTATCATTTTGGAGGTCGTCTTTTGTTTCGATTTCACATAGTTTCAGAACGTTTAATATGGTACACAACTTTACATCGTCGTTGCTCCGAAAATATTGATAACCACATCCTTTACTTGTAGAAGGCAGAGACTATGATAATCGTAGGAAGCTAGATCCAAGAGATATGTGGACAAATGGACAAAAAGGTCTAATTACGCACCAAGATATTTCGGATAATAAATAATTAACAATCCTTCGACATCTATCATCTTGACATCACTTATTTTACATTAATCAATTCCTGCTTCTATATGGAGGTGTTTTCTATTTTGAACTCTGTAAGCTTTCTGAGATTGGAATGAGTGATTGCTTCCTTTAAATATATCTGCTTTGGGATTACAGTATTACAACAAAGACTTAAGCCTCTCTGTGTAGAAATAATACTTGTATTAAAGTTTCAATATATCTCATCTGAAAGCTTGCAACCAAGTGCCACCTGTGTTTGCCAACTTCATTCAGTGGGCGCATCAATTTTCGTTACGATAACACATTAACTTATATGTTCATGTGCAGCAAAGATTCAAGTCAGTTTGATATTAATCATTTAGTTTAACGGTTCATTAATAATAATAACAACACTAGATCAAATTCTATTGTATAATTAAATATAAAATATTTACATAATTGTAAAGTAGGTTTAACTTAATGTATACGGTTGTAGATTTAGGACATCGGTTAGTCTATATACAAATCGTTAATTTTACACCAAAAAGAAGCCAAGGTTAAAATAACGACAATATGATTTTATCAAATATTTGAGATAAACTATCGAACGCATGTACTTTCTCTTATACTATGTATTATATCACAAAATCGCAAGTGTCCTGAATGAGCAACCATATAATATTCATAAATGGTATCAAATTCAATATGTACTTATTCTGAATTAAAGTAACAATCATTAGTGTCTTTACATTTTCAAACTGCGTAGGAACTATACATAGCCTAACTTTCCCAACATGTTAACGAAGAACAACCCAAATTCATAGCCCATTCGTGCATTTCCTTACAACATGGAATTTTTTTTAGATATTTCAGAGATTTTAATGTGCATCGAGGACACTGATAGCATTAATTTGCATCATTCCAAATTTCAATCAGACGTCTGCTGTTGTTGTAATTCTCTTTAGACTTTTAATCTCCTTAGACCTACTCTTTAAATTGAGATAGTTTCGATATTTGAATAAATAAAATTGATAATATCAAAATACACTATGATAAAACATTAGAACATATTGAAAAGGAGTCTAAAATACTAGATACTCAACATTATAAAACACCACACCTTTTGTTTTATTTCATATTTACTAAATGTTATGATATTTTACTCTGAAAAAGTCACAGGTCAATGCAACTTTTGACTATTAAAGTAAATGCCAAGGCAAGTAATTATTCCAGCAGCACCTTGGGCATGTTTTCAAAAACTCAAACGAACCATTAGAATGCTTTAATGTCGGGTTTCATGACGTCACAAAACCGAAATAACAATTGTAGGACATTACGAGACTGCAGATAACGTTAAATAAAATATTGCAATATTTATGATTTTGTTTCCTCACTTGCATCACATTTAATAGTTGGACCAACGGAAAGAAGTCCGATCAGGCATCGCTGTTTGAACACCGGCAACTGTATTTTTGCAGAAAATGTTCTGTAAAGTTTGACAAATGAACAAAAAGAACCTCAAGTCAGTCAATATTAGTCCATTAGCCATAATTACCCAGTATGTCTATAAATACACCACACGAACTAATCAAATATCCCTTTAAAACTACCATTCTCTGTACTTACATAAAATTGCTTCATGCTATGTAATCTCCTCAAGCGTTTCTGCCTCTCTTTTTCCGGAGAGGTTTTGGAATTTCCTTCTATATCACTAGTCTGAGTATCCATTGTAATTTATATCCTTCAAATACAGAATATCCCTGATATTAAGAACAAATGATAGGAATTGGAAAATAGAATAGAAATCAATGTAGAATAGGACTACAAGATTCTCAATCTATTTCATCAACACTGTGGTCTAGTCTTGTACATTCAATTTATCAGAAGAAAATACGTTTCTTCAGACACTAATTGAATAAATAATTCTTTATTAGAAACTGGTAGGTGAGCAAGTTTGTCTAAATGAAGCGGATTTTCTTCATTCCGGTACTAATATTACAGCTCGATTTTCAACCTAATCAAAAACACTTCACTCTAAACAAAATCAACAAAACCATCGACTTTCAATCAATTTCAACTAATTGAATAATCCAGCATTAACAAATCTAGAAATACATAAACCTGGTTTGAATTATGATTAAGCCCAATGGTACTAAATTAATCTGCTCGTGATACCAGAGCGGGGAAATCGTCCCCGGGGAAATATAGGCCTGTAATTGAATAAATGTAAATTCTACTTACAGACATATTGAATCAAGAAAAATTTAGAAATCTAAGCTTGAAATGTAACAATGTTTCTCCACTTCTAACACATACTACAACAGTTTCCGCTGCTAGTGACCAAAACCTGACTACGATATATTGCTCGTGCCACTGTCGTCTGCTAAACTAAAGAACATAATAAAATGAGGTTAAATCGCTCAATATTGAATTCTTGATAAATGTGTAGTTATCGAAGCGCTAATGAAATTCTATAGAAATCGTTATACTGTACAAGGTGGCATTTAGTGCCATGCAGAAGCGCAATCGATTCAAATCCTTTACAAAGGTATTTTTTTTCTCATACGTTCATTATCAGTTACAAAATAATTAAAGTTGTTATATTTTTATACTAAACGCAGAGTTAAAACTGAATCAAGACTCCATTCATTACTTTAGCAATAAAAACTATATTATTAGTAAAAAAATCATGTTCATATACTACCCTGAAAAAATTTAGGAAACGGATTATATGTCAAAAAGGAAGGAAAAGTTCTGTTATTGCCAAGAATGGAGTGCTTAACAAGTATGGAAATCACACTAGATGCTGATATGATAGATGGAAACAATAATATCGTACGGGTGAGCTTTTACTACGAGCGATACGCCCGTTCTTGGTAACATAGCACTACACACATGGGCTGCATGGATGGGCCATCGCCAAATTTGCTTCGTATCCACTCTCAACGGCGGGCTGGGGATAATAGCGTTCGGGGGTGTATTTTCACCACTATATTATATGGATGTATAACATGAGAAAAATTTCGGGTTGCCCGTTGGCATGATCATAATATATTGAACTTGGAATGAGATTAATGATATCGTAGAAATAAAGAAATTAGTAATGCCAGTCAGCTACAAATTTTATCACTTTCAAGTGATGGAACTCGCTAAAGAAACTATATACAGAATGTTATTATCGATTGGTTAGACGATAAAGCTTCAAATTTTTACACAAATTAATAGAATTAGTACCAAATCGTATTAAAGAAAAAGAAACTAGAACTTGTTTCGTATAAGAAATTTAAGAAGAGCCAATTGATTTTCAAGTCATTGAAATGGTATGGGATGTCTAATGCTGGAAAGCAATTCAAAACGGTGAAAGATAGGTATGGGATTTAGATTAGATGTAAGCCGAGGTGCAGTGGAAACCTTCCGGTACTATAACCGGTGCTTTTTACAGTTGGTCTTGTGTCAGCGTCAGATAGCATTTATTGCCATTGTCTGAGCAAATTACTAGATTTTTTAGGAGAATTGGAATATCAGACTCAAAATAGTACTGATAGGCTTTGAATGGCTTTGCGTTGATAAAAATATAATCTTTTGTAAGTTTACATTGAAAAGAAACACATTTCTCTCATAAAAATAATGGGAAAAATTCAAAAAACCTTTTACTTTACTTAGACATTAGGTTGGTTTATCATGACCAGAGCCAAATTTGTTCCTCGAACAAAATACGTGATTTTTTTATGACTTTTATATAATATGAGTTGAGGAATCAATACCATCTTAAAATTGCTATTTAACCGATGTTCCTGCATCTAAAAATCATCTGCCATTGAATGACAACATTAAACTAGGAATAATCATTGTTTCCGGTTAAAACATTCCTTTTCAAATTGAGTGCTATTTCAAATTGAGATAAAATCGGATGAGTTAATTTACATTTTCTTCACGAAATGTTGGTTAATTCGAAATCTACCAGCAGCAATGACGTGTAAAATTATTATCATTGCATGTAGAAGTCAATCACAAATTTTGGACGTGAAAATCATATTATAAGATTTGGTCTACTATAGTTCAGAATCATCTTCACAGTGTCTAATACGAGCTCACTGTGTTCTGTTCTTGTACCACTGAATGCAGCTTCTGTCATACAAAGAAGAGTCTGTAATAATCAAGGTATAAGACGATGTTCGTAATAGCTTGACATTGTGAAGATGATATATAATATGACATCGATGTTCATGTATTGTTCTAAAATCAGCTTGTTATCACTCCTTGGGCTAAAGAAGACGGGGATACATCATGCAGTATACAATTTTGACAGAATATTGCATCGGGCATTAGCCTACTCTTTTTCCGACTTTCAACGATGGATCTTTTACGAGCACAACTTGAATCCCACGGTTGTTTCTATTCAAACAAGGCGTTTTTCCATGTCACCTCCGATCCGCATCACTGACAGATGGAAACCCCGTTAATGTTGAGCTAAATGTTCTTTTGTGGGTGGCTCCACATGCCATCCATGATCTGACGACATTGTTATAACACACTGTTCAGGGTCATTTAAATATTCAATCAATCAATTGTTATGTTCAAAAACATATTGACCAACAGATTGTAAAAACTTCTGGGATATTCATAAACAGCCGTTTTTATACGTTAGCATTGGATTAAATATTTGACTGAACTCTAGTTAATGAAAAATTTCATTAGATCGTAGATGAAATGATGAAACATTAAACAATATAATATAGATCTGTATTTTAAACAGAACTGTTACTATAAACATAGAGAAGAATGATAACAACTTTACTTCTACAATAATAATAACAATACACGAGTTAACATAATAATGTTTTATTGTACAAATATTCATAAAGAGCTTTAATGAGGAAATATTCAATTAGCACAGATGTTACCATGACCATATGTTCTATACTTGAATAGGACAGAATATTATTGTTTTGATTGCCAATTTGAAAATCATATCTATATTCAAATATAATATAGAGGTATATCAAACTGTTTCACTATTAAAATAGTAACCATTATATCAAGTGTAGAGTAATGTAGAAACATTAAAACACAACCAAAAACATGGCCAATAAAATATTGGACCAAAAATCTGTGTGTTTTCATTGAAACCACTTGGCCTGGTAAATTACTTGTCTCAAAGTTTAGACATGAAAATAAGTTCAAAGTTCAGTGGGGACTTAGGCTGAAATAGGTCAGTTTCTCTATAATGAGAAAGAGATTACATAAATAGGATTTAACAAATAGATCTTGTTGGTCTTTTGCATACAGGGAATGTGGCACTTTTCAATTTGAGATTAGTCTTCATTCTATACAATATTCTCCTCTTTCATATTTTCACATTTAGCTCCTGTTAAGTGAGTGCTCATTTGAAATCGAGTCCGGCTATATTGAGTATACACCTGCTGTCTTCAAACTTGAAACAATATTCATTTTTTTTCACATTTGGTTCCTGTCTGGTGAGTTTGTGTGCTCATTTTCCTCAAGTCTAGCTATCTTGAGAATACACCTGCAGGACCACCTGGCACCGATTTGTGACTGGGTTTGAGAACTAGACATTGCAAAATAGAATAGATTTAGCCTATGGACAGACAAAAATCTGTTTAATTGAGAAATGATAAGTGTTAATTGAAAACCTGATTTTGTGAATGTGGAACAGCATAATTCACTTTCATGATGTATATGTCAGTAATAATAAAATAGCTAGCACTTCAAAATGTCAATAAGCACTTTTGTGATATTAAGCATTGCTCACTCTCTCAAAACGTCTGTGCACTGTGAAAATTTCATAAACACAAGTTAGATCTTTACTTCAGGTAATATATTGTTTAGCTAAAGCTCTGAGAAATTTAGTTTTTCTGGTTGAAATTGCTCTACGTAATGTCTCATCTGGATTTCCACAGTTGACATCCATTTGACCAATAGCTTTCATCTACAAAGAGAAACAATTTCGTGAAAATTATGTCTTGATGATAGACTATCAAACATATTAAAGTTTTAGTTTAACATCATATAATCTACTTCATTTGGGCTAATGAAGAACGGCAACCCCATAGAGTTTGCAATTAGGAAAATTGTGCAGAAACAATAAACATGAGCCTACACGTTTTCTAATTGTCCAGCACACTTGTCTTTATTACCAGATCAAAAGTAAAATTGGATGACAAGTTTCCCTCTCCAAAGAACAGAGGGAAGAAATTTGATTGGATTGGTATCATTAAATGGTAAATGTTTAAGAGGCCCTTCTTTAGACCCTAACTGAAGTAGCTAAATTAAAAATAAAAGCTAATAAAAAATGGAATGAAAGTTTGCTCTAAGTTTAATTAGAGTTTGAAGTAAGTTTGAACAAGTCTTGATAGTCTTTTTATCAAGAGGTGAATAAAATTCATTTAATTCTTCCGGAAACTTCTTTTGGAATACTCAGTGCTTAGCTTTGTTTTTATCAAAATAATAATTGAATATAACTTACAGCTGCTTTGCTTTTCTCAATTTCACCTCTTTTAGTGTGTAAATCTTAGGAAAAGATAAGAAAAACTTTCATATGAGCACAATATGAGTTTAATTGAATATGAGGCTTTTAATATCAAGTCACAATTCAGTTTCATAATATTCTGCAATCACTGATACAAAAAAGGATACGTATCAGATGTTCTAAGATAGCAATATCCCACATACAAGGATAATAAGCATCCATAGCATCATAGCAAGTCTTCTCTTGTAACGCTTTAAACGCTGTTCCATAATCTACTTCATCTAAAAACTGACACAGAACACCTACCTATATACAAATAAGATGAAAAAATCTCTTGTGTTAGATGTTAAGATAGAGATAGAAAGTTTTCATAAAAGAATTGGCCATGGTTAAAATAAAGAAGTGTATATGTACATACAGTAAATATGTATTTTACAATTTTACAAATGTTTATCATTAATGAAAAAAATTGAGCAGAAACTGTTTTAAAACTTCTACAATATATATAACACAATTTTTGCAACTGAATTCTCAATTTTAATAGTTTCTGCATGGCTCAGGTTGTTTTGGTATTTTTTTTTGAATCAACTCCTTGTTAAAAACTTACTTGTGTATGGCATTGTAAATATGAGCAACATTTTATCATCTTTCTATAAACCTGTAAATAATATGAACATCATAATACACAATAATATCACTGTAAACAACAAGAGCATCACAGTAATCACACTTTAATTACTTGCATCACATAAAGCATCACAATTGAATTGGAATTAAACAAATCTATATCATATCAATATACTTACTTATAAGACAGAAAATCTTATAAATCATAATATATAGAAATAAAATTACCTGATCATCATACAGGCCTAATGGTACAGGACTAGAGAAATAATCTGTAGCTACTACTCCACATTCTAAATAATATTTCATAGCTGATGAATACTGATTGTGAGCTGTAATAAAAAATTTATACTCTGAGTTTAGTGTTAAACCAATAAAAAGCCTAGGGTGGCCCTTGATTGGTGAGTTCTTAACAGATTCTGTTGTGTCAATTCTGGTCTTACACCAGAACCAAATTATGTCCCATTCAAAATTCCCTTTTATTCCTGTCTCTGCCATTTTGAATTCTGTCTGCACCTACTATTTTTTTGGCGCATGTTTAACGTGTTCTGAACTCTGTTTCAACTTGTTTTATTGAATGTCTGGATGATTCCAAGGATGCATAACTCCAACCCAGCAGTCCCTAGTATATATATTAGGCTAGATAAAGCAAATTCAAGCAAATGATTTGTTCTGAACAGAATTCTGTGCTACAAAAATAGACTACTGATATTGTAAATAATGATTGAAGCTTACCAAAGTATATATCAGCTTGTATTTTCAGCCAATATGGCTGTGTTGGGTTAACATCTAAAGCATGTTGCATCAACTGTGTTAAAACATCCGATATAGAACTGGTATCTATAGAACTTGTACTGAAAATAACAAAATTACCACCATCTTAAAATCTGTATCATTGTGGACTCTCTTGACAAATGAATTTGTTGTATCATAAGAAAGTGTTGTCAGGTGCTCAGTGATAACGAAGTCAGACTTGAATAACCAGTTACAAGATCCATAGCCTGAGAACTTAAACAAAATGAACCATCTGCATTTAACATCTTAAATTTGGATTGGATATTTGTTTCAATAATCTTTACATAGTTAATCTGCATTCTCCTGCAATTAGCATTTAGTTTATCATGTCCTCAACAATGAAATTTGTTACCCAAAGAATACTCCAATCATAAAAATTCTACTTACTTCAAGACGATAGTTGGCCATAGTGTTAAATATTCACTGGTTATTTCACTAGTTACATCATCCTGAAGATCAAATATTTTTGTTCATGAAAATATAGGAAAAGCCATAAATATTTCAGAAAGGAATTGAATGCACATCTTCTAAAGAACATAAGCTCTGTTTCTGTCAAACACAGGAAATCGTTTGCAAACTATATGACAAATGAAAAATTTAAGGAATGATTTCACCCATTGGCTTGAATATGTTAGCATTGAAATTATTAGTTCTTTCCTAACATGGTAATATCTGTCAGACTATGATATCAAGTCTTATGCCTGACGTCTCATTTTGTCTGATCGCAAGAACAATAAGAGTTACCTACCTTGAGTGTAGTAAATAATTTAGTGAACATTGATAATAACAAGGATAAAACTGTAGGTTCCTGAAAATTAAACATAGCCAAAATAAAAAATGCATTTCTATGATTCTCAGTTTTTTTGATGCATCAAAACATGAAAAGAAATGCAATTTAAAAACCTCATTCATGTGAAAAAAAAGTAATATGACCATTTATATTATAACTAAAAAATCACAGCTTTTATGTACATTTCCTAAAAATTTCCATGGAATGCCTAAACATTGTAGAAATAACATAATTACCTTTAATCTCTTAAATAAACTAATAAAGTTATCACGTGATAATAAACCAGTATTTGATTCACGATGCATTGTACTATCACGACCACTAGCTGTTCTTTTATGTTGTGTTACATTAGTGAATATAGTTAAAACTGTAAGATAATAAAGTGTATTTTTCTAAATGATTATGTTTAAATTGAATAAAGATAATTGATATCAATATAATTGAATTTAAGGATTAAGGATGAAAAAAAAAATTAAATTAGAGACAACTGATATCAAAGGTAACTGATAACAAAGACAACTGATAGCAAAGCTAACTGATATCAAAAATAATTGATTTCAAAGATAACTGGTAGCAAAGATAACTGATAGCAAAGCTAACTGATATCAAAGATAATTGATTTCGAAGATAACTGGTAGCAAAGATAACTGATAGCAAAGCTAACTGATATCAAAGATAATTGATTTCGAAGATAACTGGTAGCAAAGCTAACTGATAGCAAAGCGAACTGATATCAAAGATAATTGATAGCACAGATAACTGATAGCAAAGATATCTGATAGCAAAGATAATTGATAGCAAAGATAACTGATAGCAAAGATAATTGATATCAAAGATAACTGATAGCAAAGATAATTGATATCATAGATAACTGATAGCAAAGATAACTGATATCAACGATAACTGATATCAATGATAATTGATTTCAAAGATAACTGATTGCAAAGACAATTGATAGCAAAGAAAACTGATAGCAAAGATAATTGATAAAGATAAATTATGTCAAAGATAACTGATAGTAAAAGATAACTGATAGCAAAGATAATTGATATCAAAGATAACTGATTGCAAAGATAATTGATATCAAAGATAATTGATAGCAAAGATAACTGATATCAAAGATATTTGATAGCAAAGATAATTGATAGCAAAGATAACTGATATCAAAGATAATTGATAGCAAACATAATTGATAGCAAAGATAACTGATATTAAAGATAATTGATAGCAATGATAATTGAATATAATAATATATATAATCTTGTGTTGGTTTCTCACTCCTGTTTAGTAGTGTGTATGGTTACTGTGCTCATAAAAACAAAACATACTGTAAATATTGAACTTTATCTGATAACACATACCTGCTTCCCATAGATCTCTAGCTACACTTCTAGCATTCTTTATATTTACTAATTCTTTACATGTACATGATAATAAACGACTCAACTGTCAATAGAAAAAACGTTATTCAGACTTTTTTTATTACTTCCATGTCTCAGCCAGATTCAACACATTTAACGGTAATAATGGTATTTTGGAAAAAGTGATGAAATCATCCCTTATAGTATGAATGTACACAAACTTAATCATGCAGGAATATCGATTATGTTAGGTCAGTCCAATTTTTTTTCTTCATAGATTTGGCTTGAGGAAGGAAGATTCGTAAAACAAGAAAATAAAGTGATCTCACCAAATGGAAGATTAAAATATTTGTTTATTTTCATCTGACTTTTAATAGGATCTATATTACAAGCAATGGTACAAAATATAAATATAACACCTTTTAAAAAAAAATTCATACTTACTTCAATATATCCATTTCTAGTATTTTCCATACTAGTTAAATATTCCCAATCTCTTTCATTTAATAAAAATCCAGTACAATTTTCTAATACTTCACTGCTTGGCTGGATATCTAGAAATATTTCATATTCATATATCTAGCTAAAGTAAAATACAAACTTCATCATAATTCAAGCCATAATAATTCTGTCACAAACACATACACAAACAAAAGTTTTTTCTATATCTCAAACGATGCTGATTGGAGGGGCAAGGAAAGGTCAAAACATATAGTGTTTTTTTTATAGGACAAGGAAATGGGGTCTTTTAACAGAAAACAATTATGCCTTCCTGACAAAACTTTCCCTCATTGCACATAACGTTTCATTACCCATCTAAATTTTTAATGTGTGAACAGCACTGATTTTTCATTGCATAGATCAACATGGATATACGTACCTTGGGCTAGCCTGACACTAGTAAGACAAGTTTTTGTCTTTTTAGTTAAATCTGTTACAGAAGAACCCTCACCAAAAGTCTCGTTTAAGTAAAATTGTTGTAAATCAGCTAGTAGTATTTGCCATCGAATATGTTTAGATAATGTATAAGATATTTCAGCTACTACTGTGTCTGCTACAGATAATAATTGTCGACATCGCTCAAATATCTGTGAATAACAAAAAGGTTGTCAAAATATGTATATTAAGGAACTTGTTAATAACTTTGTTTAAAATTCAGTACTTTATGGTTTAAAGTCACAAGGATTATCTCATTGATTGCACAACTTTTCATTAAAGACAATACATCAAAATTGACATATATGTCATTGATCTGCAAATATATTCCAATTAACCATAATCTGGAAGCCTTGCATTGCAATGTTTTCTGATAAGAAATGTAGAAGATCTGACTGAGACATTAAGGTGTATTTGAAACAAAACACTCAACAAAAGCAACAAAATAAAAAAGCTAAGGGACAATTTAACAATTTAGTGACACACATAGGAATCAATGCTGAGCACTCTCCACATGTCAAGACAGGGATGAACAGTTGTTTAGTCCCAATCCTTTAATTGGTAAAGAAATGTCAATTATGACTGACAATAGCATCTTATAAGCAATTAACTTACTCTGAGGTCCATACAATGTCGAGCTTTACCAACTAGAACATAAACATAGGCTTGTTTCATATTCAACTGAGAATTATAAACATCTAGATTTTTCTTTATCTCTCTTGGTACTTTCCACTACAATAAGAAAAACAGAAATTCATGGAATTAAACTGATTCAGACATTTAACATCCTTATATACTATAGTAATCTGTATGTATTTAATTGCAGACAAACACTTTGTTGGATCTTCAGTCTGAAAAATGTCAATGATAGCTATAAAGATGATATCTTACCTTTTCATTTAGGTTTATAATTTGATATGGGTTCATATTAAATTTCTCACAGAGTTCAGTAACTAAGACTTGTATAGCTTGAGGATCATACACAGTTAATAATCTACCTTCAGTATTACTCATATCATATGTTGGTTCTACAATCAGAAACAATATCATGATAAATTTTGGTCACAATTCATCATAGCTCTTGATGACTAGATCAAAACTAAAATAGTTCGCAGTTTTTCAAATCCCGTCAGTTAAAATAGCATACCAGGTTTCTGTTTTTCTGTCTAATTCATGGGTTAAGCCGAAAATTGTAAAGATCGCTTCCTTTAAGACGGTGAGCAGGTAGCAATAAATATAAGAGCGCCATAGGTTACAAATGACAATCCAGAAATCAAGAAAAGCAATTCTACAGGAATTTATTACAAATTCTAAAAAAAATTATTTCTTATTCAAATGCATCTTGAATCAATAATTCACAAAAAGAAAGCCATGAATAATATTAGAAATATTCTAACCTCTAGAAGCTGGTAAACTAATATCATCTTCCATATCAATATCTTGTAAATACATCTGTTCAGGATTATCTACTACAGCCATTTCACTCCACTCTTCAGCATCTAGGTAGGAGGCTATTTCTGACTTTAATACAGCATGAATGAACCCACTCTCTTGTGGTACAAGTTCTGCTATATGCCTACAATGATATTTAAAATATAGAGTATCACAAGGGCATGAAATGCTTCATCTTCTCCTTTTCTGCATTTGATTATGTTAATAATCATATGCAATGGAGTGTACAATGAGGGAAATTTACTAAAACTAAATTGACTTACCACACAAAACACTTTAAATTAGATCGTTGTGGAAATGAGGCACTTTTGATTGCTTCCGATAAAACCTGAAGAATCAGACAAAATTCATTAAAATCAGGAAAATCAAAGCTGAAAATGTTAAGTAGGGAAGCAACAGGCAAAAAGTCAAATTGAATATTTGAGTACACTCATACCTGGAAAATGATTTTTTTGCTGTTTTTAATATATGTTATACAGAAACAAATACCTTCTTCAGTTTTTAATTTAATCCTGACAGTTTAACACTTGATATCACTCTTAGGCTATGCTTTCCAGTCCATTATTTCAACAAATGTGACATAATATTATGCAGATAAAGCTTATGTATGTATGGAGTGCATTTATCTGTACTGAATTACAGAATTATATAAATGGGAAATTTTGTATTACCTAATTAATACAATCTCCAAAATATCCAAAATTTAACATACCTGAACTAAGAAAGAGACTAGTTTTTCATTAGCTGATTCCAGAGCTTCTACTATTGGTGATACCAGAGCTTTTCCTTCTAACACCCCTCGCACAACATTACATATACAAACTTGACTAAATAACTCATTATAACTATATAATAGAAAATATACCACATTCCAAATACATTACATTATAATATAAAATCTAATTATACACTATGTATAAACATTTCAAGATGCCTTTCTCTTTGTACTGTTTAATTAGACCAGCATCCCATAATTCGTTAATCTTTTGAATACTTTGGTTCTTAGTACATTCCCCATTAATCAGATGATCCAAAATAATAAGGCAAGAAAGTAATGAAACATTGCGAATTTCAAGAAAACAGTTTTCGAAAGCATTGATTTAATGAAAATTACCTTTTTCCATGTTTAGATATGTCATCTTCTAAGTTACTTCTATAAACCAAACTTAATTCTTGTTTAATATTGTCTTCAAGCAGTATTTCAACAATATTCTAAGATAAAAATTAGTCAAATTAGTTTATCTAAAATAAACCCTTTTTCCACATAAAAATATTTGTGATAATGAGATTTTCTAAAATACTAGAAAAAAAATTTGCACATTCAAAAACATGAATATGGCATAATAAATTCATCTAAATTTGGGTTAGTTAAAGTAGAAATCAACACATTCTGTGTTTCAAGTCAGAAGTTGATTAATGCTTTGCAGAGTAAGGTTATTCGTGTTAATGGCCTAAGTGATACTTTCCACTGCAGAAAGACTGCTTAGTGTAATTTTATCACGTTTACAAAATTCAACTGAAAAAGAGAATTTTATAAAACAGTACCTTGTAGTTATTTTTTCTTGAAGTTTCAACTTGTTCAAATAATGACTGTTTATGAGAGTCCATAACAATACCAAATAAACTAGCACAACTAGTTAAATACCCTCTTAATCTATTATCATCAATATTACAATATACAGCTTCTTGTAACTGTTATTCAAAAAAAAAAGCTCAAACATTTTTAAAAAAAAAATTATAAACCAAATGAACTGTAATGAATAAGTGTTATATGAAAGGTAAAATAAAGAACAAAATTTCTTCAAAGAAAGTGTGCGGATAACATGACTACGAAATTTGACTTGTGAATGCCAGGAATAGACTAGTACAATAAGACACTCTTAGGACCAACCTAGGGTATGTTTTACCTTATTTGATTCAGGTTTGTACCTTCCTAGGCCTAAACATTTGAGAGAATCAACCCATCTCTTCCCTGAAATCCAATTCACTTTTCAAGTACAAGTACTTACAGTTGATTGGAATGATTTAGCTTGTTTAAACAATTCAAATGCTTCTTTATATAACGACTGATGAAAATAAACCACACCACAATCAAATGATAACTGGAATGAAATTATAAGATAAACATTCATAATGATATTCAATTCTTTGATATGATAGTATCAGCATGCATACACACCCCTTTTTGCAATTCCACTATCCACAAAATTGCATTACCAGAAGTAACATTTAATAATGAAAAGTGATCCAGGTGAGATTATAACTTTTTAAAATCTCAACCCAATTTAAATATAATTACCTGACATTTGACTTCTTCACTTGATATTTGAGCACATTTAGACCAATCACACAATACATCAGTGTTTTCATTAGGTATAATAAACACATCAGCACATGGCATGTTTAATTTTACAGGAGATTCTAAATATTTCTTTAAAATTGTAACTGACGTCTGCATCTCATCTTTTAACTACAAAAAATAGATATCTAGAATTGATTTTAAGTATTAGGTAAACTCTTGGAAATTAAATTTTAACTTTCAAAGGGTTATCTTATCTTCAAAGGTATATCAAATTATAAATACAAATGTTTTGGATCATCTAAGCTTCACATGTATTGTCCATTTTCATTTTCATTTCATCCAAAGGCATTTCAAATATTAAATTCCCCTAGGAATAGCTAGGTGTAGAAATAATAATGAAAGCCCAATATCAAGACTATTAAAGTAAGCGAACACACTGAAAAGATGTATGTGATTTGTGATGTTAAAGACAAGTATGTTCTACTGTGCTAAGACTCTTGGACAAATCTTTTGGATCCAAAAAAAAATCATTAGGTCTGGACTAATTAATCAGTTGAAGCAAGACAAAGCCAACACACTTTGTTATTATCAGTTACCTTTTTTATAACAGCCTCATTTGCTGCTAGAGTAGCAGCTACTGGGTCAATCTGCCCGGGTCTACAAAAGAGAAAGAAATTCATTGAGTAACTCAAAAAGATTACTAAAACAACTTTTTCCCTCCTTCAAAATAGCATTTTATAAAATTGTCTGGATTTCAATCAACTGTACTAAGAAATTATACTGGTTGTGTTGTATAGTTTGATATAGGTACTTACGGTACAGTAAAGCTAAGTTTAAGTGGTCTAGATGGAAAGCTGTCATATATCACACTTCGAACAACCCTGAAAAATAAATCACCCATAAATCAGGATAGGTGAGGAAAATTTTGTCTTATCAAGGAATCTTGTAAATATGAACACATGAATATTTTATAAGCAGTACCTCTATTGTTTTGTTTAAAGTTTAAACAATAACACAGAATAGTCAGCAAAATTACTCAGCAAAAAATCCTAATCAAATCTAAAATACAACATCAAAATCATTAACAACATCAAAAGGAAACAAAACATATTTGGCATATTTTTCACAAATTTACTGTAAATTTCATCAAACACAAGATAAGCTATACCTACCATCTATGATAAAGTTGAACAGCAAATTTAGCTTGATCTGATAAACTATTTATATCTATATCATTATTCATAGCAGCCACTACACCTCCCTCTATACATAAACTTAATAATTCTTTTAACAATGTACTCATAATAGGTAGTGGTATAGAATTCCTGAAAAGAAATATATTAGATACCTAAAAGATGTAAGACATTGATCAGAACCAGAACTTGGACAGAATAACAAAACTAGACCACTTATAACTTAAGAGATCAACTCAAACAATGTGTCTTTACTTTTTCTCTGCTTCAAATCTTCAAGTACTATATCTACTGCGTGCTTTACTCTTTTGGATAAATGTATGATAAACATTTTTAAACTGAATTTAAAGGAGTACACAAGGAAACATACCTTGTATCTAATAATGTTAAATTCCATTTCAAATAAGCAGCAACTTTTAGAGCCAACACCTTCAATCCCTTTACCTTTCTGGATTCTTCAACAGAACATTCTGAAATCATAATCAACTTCTATTTCGGATGTCAAGTAAATCAAATTTTAGAATGAAGAAGCCATCCATTAACACATTACATTTGAGTATGTTTTGAGTGGTTTTAAATATTGACAAAAATGGCATTTTTACTAAGGATATAATTCTTAAGAGACTCTACCTGAATCTGGAGATTTTCTGTCAGGAACAGACAAATTAGAATCTGGAACGAAACAATTACATAATCTGTTTATTTCATTGTAAATATAAAGCATTAATCTTATGTATAAGTTCAGCACGAATTCAGATATCGTGCTTTGTTTTATTTAAGTTGTTTCAACAAACCAGAATATATTAAAATCCAGTATCTCATATGAGAAGCGGTACATAGTTTATATGAAAATTCAAATAACTATACCTGAATGTCCTGGGGTAGGTGGGTTTAGCTCTTTATTTTGTACAATGTTTGCCATTTCAAAATCTGCTTGCTGTAAAAACTGTACAATCAACTGAATTGGGCTTGGATCTGAAAAGATGACAAGATATAACAAAGTCCATAGGTGGGTAGACTCCATTCATCAAGGGGATAGGTAAGTGACAGGCATTTGATATAAATGAAATACAGCTAGAATTTTATATTTAAGAGTAGGCTAGATGCTTGAACTTTAAATTAAAAGTATGGTGGCAATAATATCATTATAACTTACTTCAAATAACAAACTTTACCTGGATTTTCTTGCTGAAGATGCTTGTTAAGTAGTTCATGGTCCAGTAAAAATTCAAACCAAGACACTGCTGGTAGAGACATTGGCCCTAAACAGGGTCCTTTAGGGGCTTGAGCATCAGTCATTTTGTTGCATGTAGGCTGTTAATATATTGAAATATAACAGTTCATTGTTTTCACTGTTTCTTGCTGTTATCCATTACTCGCAAAAAAAGAGAATCACTGAAAGGAATGGCATGATGTTAAAACAGGGAAAAACATATAGCTTAAAGCTTACAGAGAGAATTTCACTGAGTTTTGTTTGGTTGACAGGTGTATAAATATGATTAAGTATAGAGATGCATTTGGTATAAAATGCTTATGGAGTTGTCTGTGACGGGCCGACGGGTCATGAAGAAACAATTGTCTTCTCTTGGACTCAATTCATTCATTAGCCTAATGCATCACTGATTACTTAGGCTTGTGGACGTGTGTAATGGTGATTTGGTTAGATACATGCGTGACAACTGTACCCCTCCTTTAGATTAGATATTTTCGGATTTACTTATTATTATTAAGCCTATACTCCACCTTACAGAAAGATGTTAAGAAAGAGTTATATGGTCAAGATCAAACTAATTCGGACTATCATCATTTAGCCTACTGACTAGGAAATAGGATTAAATTGTGACTACGCAAAAATTCACTGATCATACCCCAATACTTCAGAAATTTAATATTTGTTTATTTGTTTTATATTTTCATGCCGCATACCGGAAGTTTACAAATTCACAGCCTTCTAAAATATATAATCATGTTTTGTCTGGATAACGAAGTAAATCTCGAATATGGCCTTTATGTAGAAAAGATTAACTAACTTAAGCCAATAAATTTTAATTCCGTTTATCAAGTTCCGTAAAATACAGAAAAAATTATCGAATTATCATTAGTAGTGTTATTGTGGTTATACTTTCGTTTTGTGAGCTGAATGTCGATTCCTAGATTTTTATAAATTAATCCAAGATGGAAGACAAATTTGGCATTTACAGAAATTTATTTGTAATTCTTCAGATTTAATCTGTTCTGTAGTTAATCACAAATTAATATGTCTGTAAACCACAAAACGAAAATGAGTACTAAACTCTCAGAGGTTGAAAATGTTGAACTTATTCAATTTCTAAATACTGAGGTGTGTCTATTGATTCTGAATTCATTCCTTTTTTGTTATGAATAGGTCTTTTTGTGTAATGCAATTCAAATGATGATAAATGACCCTGGATAAAGTTACGGCAGTAGTAACTGAAATAAATTTTCTCTAGTTATGACAGAATACACATATCTTTATACAGTAAAGAACTTTCAAACCTTTTCACTGGGGTTATGCCTAAAATCCTGTGCTTTTGTAAAATTTAAAATGAGAGAAAGACCCTAAAAGCAGGTGCACTCATTTCAACAAAATGCAAGATATGGCTTATAAACCAGACATCATTTACACTGCTGTAACTTGAAATGTATTTTCTATAATAACGGCACTGTTGTTTAATTTATATAGTCACTTCTGTAATATATAACATGTTTCATAGTAGCCCAAATATCTCACATTAGATTACATTACTATACTTTATAAGAATGTATTAGTGCCATAACATTGGATTGTCATTGGTATTAATTCAATCTATATGCTTGGGATTCTAAATGAGGTTATTTATGTTATAGTTTGATCACTGTATGATGTGTAATGGGTATTATGGAGGAAGTTTTGGTCAACCAGTTTGCAGTACATGTCATATTTTTCTATTTTCTGGTGATATCAATAATGAAGATGGAGAAGCCGAGGTTTATCTCGAGGTTAGTTCGAAATATTTCAAAATATTCTTTTTTATAATTCTTATTTTATCTAATGTGGTTACAGTAATTTTCATTCAATCAGTAGATTTATTAGGCCTTCAATTTGTATTTGTTGATCAGCTTTGTGGATGGCTGTTTATATGTAATTTACATGTTGGTTTTCCCTTTGTAATTTCATATAAATCAAACTACTCACTACTCAGTTCAACAATTCACAAAATAATATCTTGTGTAAAAGATGAATTATGTGCTTGGTTTCATAATAAGCCTACATTTCTTGCCTATTTGTATAGAAAGCAGATTCTGATGATTCTGGAACTGAAGAACCTGGGGCAGAAGATGACTTCTATACTCAACCGGAGTTAGGTTGTAAAGCAGTACGCCCTGTTGTTAATCACAAACCGGATAAATTAGCAGAAAGATTGACTTCATTAACTATAGCTAGAGATAGAGGCAATGTTCCTGAGGGTTTAGTGGATTCTTTACCACCAGAGGGTAAGAATTGAATACTCTATGCAGAAGCATCTTAACCTTCATCAAGATTTCATAAATGGATGGTTCTTTTTGTGAAAAATATTCACCTTCAACCTGGAAAGTATCCCACCTGATTATATTTTAAAAAATTTGTCATTTAGAGACCAGAATCGGAACAATCTTTGATTTGGAATGTCATTAAAAGTATTTTGATTTGTACATATAGATTTGGGCACTTTCAAAAGTTTTAAAATGCAATGTGCTTGACTAATTTGGTAGTCACATCTGCAATTATGCCTGGTCATGAATTTGAACATTCAGTAGACATAAGTATCACCTTAAATGATCAGCTTATATGTGAATATTTCAGTGTTATTGGTAGTGTTTAAACATCTAGACGATATATCGTTATATACAGCCGGTAATGTGTGTACAAGATGGAGGCAGATTTTAGATGGTGAAACATCTGAGAAAGAATGGAAACATTTTATACAATTACGATGGCCATTATTTCTTCCTCAAAATCCTGTTAAATGTTGGAAAACTATCTACACCAATTTGTAAGTCCAAAACAAATCGCACAATCTACTCAGCTCAAATCTGATTTAAATTCAGCCTTAGATCTTTCTTTTTGTATACTTTAAAAGTTACTTTACTCATACTAGAATCTTACATATTTATATGAAGGGCATGTTGATAAATTCAACCAATCAAATTGGATGGATTTATCGCTATTGGCTATATTCGGGGATATTTACTATAAAAAATTGGCATATAAAAAATTTGAGTTTTTATGACTGGAAAAAAGTATGTAAAAAAGAATTTTGAAAGATCTGGAATGATGCAATAAGCGAAAAATTAATATTCATTTTTAAAAAAAGCTGTAGGTTAGAATATAAAGTTAATCTGCATGTCTATTTCTGTAGCCATGTGTATCATAACACTTTGAACTTAGTTACTTACTGACGAAAGTCAATAAGAAATTGTATTATAGTTGAAACACTAATCTGTTGTTTGTATGTATTACAAATAAACCAATAGACAATAGACTTGATAGAGTAGAAAGATTTTAATCTGATTATATTTAATTTCAGACTAAATAGTTCACCATGTAGATATTGTTTAGAAAGTATGATGTTACAGGTCAGAATCTATATTAACTCTTTATAAACAAATTTTGTGTTGATTCAAAGTCTCTTTTCTATTGGAATTTTTTAATTTGAATAGCTGTTTTCTTTTCCTTTGTCATTATAAGCTTTCTGTTGTATATCAACTTTTCTTTTTAATTAGGTTATATCTTATTTACATATTCCTTTCAGGTTTTGACTTGATTTCAAGTGATGTTTTCCTTTAATTTTCTTTTGTTACTTACATTAAGTATAATTGAACTCGCTTACATTAGTTATATATGGCTTAAACTCCGAGGTTTGTCTTCAATTTTAATATTCATGTTTGTTTTTCGATTATAGAGTACACCACCAATAGAAGAGAATTCTTGGAGACACAGAAGATTAAGAAGTGAATTAAGAACATTAAAAACAGATCCACCAGAAGGAATACAAGCTACACCATTAGATAGACATTGTTGTCATTGGCAGGCATCAATAACAGGTCCTCATGGTAGTCCTTATGAAGGGGGAATCTTTCTCTTATATTTACAAATTCCACAAAGGTGAGTATATGAATTCTGAGTTAGTTTTTCATCTTAGGATATCAGAGTTATCTCCCTTTGTTTACACTGCTGTAGATTGCAGCTACTGAATGGATTTGACGCATGAAAAAACATATCAACACCATTATTTATAATCAAAGTCAGTGTCAACAAACTCAAGGATAGATTGAGAGTACACAAAATTAAGGACAGATTGTCAGTAAACGAACTCAAGGACAGATTTTTTTTTCTTTTTCAATCAAGCTTTATACAAATGATAATTACAGAAACCGTTGCTGAAAACTTTCTTCAAAATAATCAAAGATTTTGAATCTATCTTGAAGCAATCTTTCTTTCCATTTCAGTTATCCAATGAGACCACCAAAAGTTCGTTTTATAACTAAAATATTTCATCCAAATATTAGTCGTCATGGAGATGTAGGTCTTGATTCTATTCATCACAATTGGAGTTTAGCATTAACAATATCTAAAGTTTTGATAAGTATTCAATCATTACTTACTGACCCTTTTGTTAGTGTTTGTATGGAACCAACTATTGGTAGACTTTACTTGTCAAATACATTAGAATTTGATCGCATAGCTCGAAGATGGACCTGGAAATACGCTATGCACGATTTTATGATGCCATGTTTTGTGGATTTAGAAGGTGTTTGATCTTATATGTTCATGTTCCTTATTGATATTCGTGAAGACCAGACATGAATGTGTGAATAAACCTATTGTGGAAAACAGTAGAATGACAGTGGTCTTTACTGGATGCTGAAAGAATACTGCAATTTAAGAGGGTAAAGATGTAGTGACTAATTGAAGTCATCTTCACTATGTCAAGCTATTGTCACTTTGTCTTATACATTGACTGCAATTGCCACTTTTCTTGTATCACAGAATGCAGTGATTTGATTGGATTGTATGCCAGCAAATACAGTCAATAATAGCCATCGACAGACAGACTGTAAACATAATGGCTTAGTTTTTACAGACTTTCTGCCTAGGACTTTGTTTGGCTGTACAATATAACCAAAAAAGTGTATTGAAAAAGGAGGGTATTGCAGTCAAGGTATTAGACAAGTTTATCATAGCTTGACATTGTCAAGATGACTTGAAGCGGGAACTAAGTGAGTGAATATGAATGAAGTGATATATCAAATTAAATATTGATCTCTTAATGTGAAAGAATATCATGCATGAGCTCAATTACAAAGACGTGTGAGAAATATAAAGAAAGTGAAACATTATATTATATTAAATATTAATGTTCCTATCTATGATATCATGAGCTTCATTATGAATAATTGACAACCAATGTATTGTACTTAAAATAATGTGCTGTGAATCAATTTCATTTTGATTCAATTTCCTATTATTGTGGAAAGTGTTCTTTTATTACCTTAGCTTTTCTATGTCAATTGTTTGAGTATGTAGATGACACTTTTGAAGAATTTTCCAAATCTCAAAAGTTCTGCTTTTCCTTTTCTAATTTGCTACCATTCTCTAAAAATATGCAAATTTCTTACGCCCCAACCAATGCTTTTGATAGTAAATATGTTTCATTGAAAGCTCTTTCACTATATGTCAATTATCAGATTCTATATGGTGGACAATTTTTTGAGTAAAAACTTCATACTGATAGAATAAGAGTTATTAAGTATGAGTCAATTAAGAATAATAGTGATATTTGTAAGTAAATTGTATATACAATCTTATTGTTATTGTTAATGCTGAAATAAATCATGTATATAATTGGATGTATTGTTCTGTTTGCTTCTACTCAAAATAAAACAATTTACAGTACCAAGTCCTCCTCGAGATTACTGCAAATTCTGTCAAGTGGTCAAGATGGGATTAAAAACCCAGGTAAACCATATTCTGAACCTCTGTCTTCCATGGTAGGATATAACTGGACTATAACTGGACAGTTGGAAATGGATGAAGAGAAAGCTAATGTTGTGTTCAGACACAAGACCCCTCATTGCATACAGCATGGCATTGTCATTCTACATTAGTTTAAGGTGAATAGTGGAACCTGCTTTTCCATTTTCCATTAGTTTTCACACTGTCTAAACTTTGTTAACTTGCAAGGCACCATGTTTCCTACCATTAACAATGACTCTAAAGAATTATATTGGTAACTATAGCTACATGTATTTTAACATCAGACTACACCACCCACGCTTAGGTCCAACTAACATTGCATTATACCCATGGAAACTTAACTGGAGGTGTAATTAAAAAGCTATTGCTCGCCTGGATAAAGAGCTGGCAGACGACAAAGCCTGGTAATGGTTGTTGGCAAACCGGAAGTTTTATTAACAGATCTCAGCTCTGCACAATTAGTAATAGTCTACTAGACGACCGATTGTGTCTTAGAAATCTATATTTTAAATTAGTCTCTTTACTGAATGTTTCCTTTTATAACAAAACATTTGAATAGGTTATGGTCGAATATCATAGAAATAAATGTAAAAAAATACGAAAACCATCATTGATTTATTATGTAAGGATTTTTTTAAAGCGTTATTTAACAAAAGACTTGAACAATGCACTGAATACAGTTATTTGAAAATTGTAGGTCTATTGATCTTATCTTGAAATATCCACTGTTCAACCAAACACGGGGCGATTTCTGATTAGAACTCATTGACTGGTATTTGATAGTAAAATGCTGTCTGTCATCAGCTGTCTTGTAGAAACTTTGGTCTTTATTTATGCTGCTCGGAATCTGCATCTATCTGTCCAAATATCCAGGACTCTCCAACTTGAAAACCCGAAGACTCAATCCAATATTTTGGGTTATTAGCTTAATGATTTCGTATATTATATTTCTGATAAAATGTTCCTAAGATGTCAGATTTGGAGTCAACAATTTTTTGAAAAAACATTATAGCTGACACTTTTACAACTTCCACAAACAAGAGTGAGTTGAGAACATTTTGGCGATATTGTTCAAAGGATACTTAGAATGGATATATAATTTAAAGTTTAAAACTTGATCAACAAGTGTTTATATTCATCAGTTGGACTAACAACATCTCTATATAAGACAATGTATCCATTAAACTACGTTATTATTAAATCTTCTAAGTATGTTTAAAAATTACTTAGTTAAATGAATTATTACTTAGTTTTATAGATTTATTGTATTTTAGAGGGTTTATTTAACATAGTTATGACGCCAGGTATGTTCACTGATGAACAAATACTCATTTTAACCAAGTTTACCTTTAAGTTCTGTTTGGATCTGTTTGTTTTTTGGCATTTGACACTCACCAATGAATGAGTCGTTTGCATGATATATCGATATTGTCTTAATGATTCTTCGATTGTACTTCTTGATCGGTTATTCTCATGATTATTTATAAGAAATACAAAGGAATCATTGTCCTCCAAGCCCTTTCTATTTTTTCCTTTTTGTTTCTAATTTCAATAGCAGGCTAATGAACTTTCTATACAGAATTATAAAAATATAAAAAAAAGTTTCGTAAGGAAAAGCCATCAGCAAATAATAAAAAAAATGTCTAATTCTACAGCAGAATGTTAAGTGTCTCTAACAAAACACCTTTTGATTTCCTGCTTTTGATTAAATTGTAGAAATCTAAACTATGTTGAAAATACAATCGTTGTACGGCCTACGTCCCACTTTTTTTTATCCCCGATAGTGCTAATAATACTGCTAGAGCGTAAAACAATTTTGCATGACGTTGACACAATTCACCAGCCAACTCTATAGCAACTCTTCTCTGTCGCTTGTATACTTGTTTGCCCTATATGTCTTAGACAACCATGGACCGACACCCTTTCAAAACACCCCCCCCCCCCCCCCTTTTAAGATTTGAGATAGTAAAAGACAAATTTGTGTCTATAATTAAAAAGAGACTTGACACGTGCCTTATCAAAATGTTACGAAGCTCATTAGTGCGTTTTAATTCATATTTTATTTAAATTAAGATGTAGACGGTCTGACTATCAATATAGGGTTAAATCTTTTAATTACAATCTCTATCTTAAATTTCACCAATTTATCTTGCTTTCATGTACGCATATTTATCTCTACTAGGTTTCTTTGATATGTGTTGAAGTGCATCTTCTCAAAAATTCCCATTAAAATTCTGCTTACTGCACGAAAATGAGACTTAAAATCATTTTGGGAATATATATCATTTGCGCTACCGGTTCCTGCTATTCTGAGAAGATCACAGACAACAATGTTCCAGCAGTTGACACAAAGGTATTGTTTTCGTTTATCAATAACCCTATATAATAAATTTCATTTCAGAAAGCTGGAAATCCAAACTGAGCCGACTAATAATGCCACTGCATTCCTGGAAAATTTCCGTTCTTGCATGTTGCGTGACGTTGTACGTCTTCATTAGCCAATCACGTATAGGGCCTACAAAAAAAATTTTTTTCAGTATATCGTCTCCAGTCATGACACAAAGCCTTTGGTGGATTTATTTCAAGGTTAAAGGGATTATAAAGATGTTTTCTAAAGGGCACTGATTGCATCAATTTGCACCATTACAATTTTTAGTCAGACGTACCCCCGTATATTACCTGGCAAACACACAAGAACGCAATATTTACCCGATCCATCACTGTAACACTATTTCAATTTTCAGGATTATGATTACGGCGAAGAAGAACAAGGTCAAGAATCTTTTAAAGTCCCAATGGTTTTCTGGCCAGAAGACAATCCTAATGGTAAGCCTATATATATACTGTTTTAATAAAAACCAATTGCTTTTATTCTAAAAATCAATAAAGTTTTCATTATTAACTTATAAACTACACAATGCCTAATTAGTATTACCTAATAATAATAGTTCACACTACAAGATTATACAAAATCTAATACATCATACATTATACATAATCTAATACATTTACTATCACGAGTGTCAAGACGCGGTTATAATTCTTTATATATCAAACAACATATTGCTAAGATGACAACCCTTTCTACTACATATACAAGATAATAGAAGTTTTGAAGATAATGAAGAACACAATATATTATAGTTGATACTGTAGAAGATAATATAACAATTGAAGATAATGATGTAAATAATATATCACAATGTCAAGATAACAACCGTTTCTACTTTATATTATAGTTAATACTATAGAAGATAATAGAATTATTGAAGATAATGATATAAATAATATATCACAATGTCCAGATAACAACCCCTGTGAACATTATTGTAGTTATTATTATCAACAAAAACCGTTATGTTGGTGTTATCCTGGTTATAAGATAAAAACAGATAATATTTCGTGTGAAGGTATGATCCATTTTTCAATTTATGACCACTGAATTTTGTTTTGGAAGATACTAAATGACATGCGATGTCGAAGAGCGATCTGAAAATACCAGATCATTTGGTCTCAATTATCCCAATAATTTGGCATCATTAAGCCAAAAACATATATATGCACTTTCTTTGCCCACAAAAGACGATGTTATTTTTATAATTTTCAGATAGAAATGAATGTGAAGAAGGACTGTGTTTAAATGATGGAATTTGTACCAATACACTGGGGTCATTTGTCTGTAATTGTAAACCTGGATTCTACTTAGATCCGTCTGGTCGCTGTGTTGGTAAGTTATTACTATGCATACGAAAAATAATAACGAAACGAAATCGTAATCTAATTTTAATTAGATTGCGCATAGCATAGGTCTTTCATTTTGATTTTCTATAAGTCCACAGCCTATTCACTGGCTGTAAGGCTACTAATTTTGTAAGTCACCATAGGCCTACGGAGTGGCATAAACGTTGCTAAACGTCTTACTAGTCCGTGAATCAAATATATTTAGAGGTCAGCAAGTTTCGGACTACCATTTTTTCAAGTGAACATTGATAGTTTATGGTCGTCTGTATTAGTCCTTTTCTCAGCACCAATGTGCGTTTTGTTTCTATATAGATATACCGGACTGTTTAGATGAACATATTTGTGGAGATGAAGCAGCCCGATGTGAGGAGGTACCAGGATCTTATAAATGTATCTGTAATCCAGGATTCAAGTACCGGGACGGCGTTTGTCAAGGTATTGTATATCGTTATCGTTAGTGAACGTTTTCATCCGGGGTCGGATCACTATCCTATGCCCTTGGGTTTGTGCACTTGATGAATTTCAGGATGCATGATGATTTGATGAAATGCGCTCTGAAACGAAAGGTATAAGCAACTTATGTTCATGTTCATAAATTGTAGATTTAAACGAGTGTTCAGTGGTAAATTGTGAAGAAAAGAAAGTTTGTGTGAACACTAGAGGAAGTTATAAATGTCAGTGTGCTCCTGGTTATAAAGATGTTTATGGAACTTGTCAAGGTAAGCTACTCATAAATATTACTGGTATCAATCTTAAAGATACAGCATAGAAACTTCACTCTTGCAACGATAAACCTATATAAGTTGACAAATTTGACAAATTTATGATACCCGATTGATACTGATGGTGCTAAAAATAACAAATCTCGTAATGAAATATGAAATACGTGTCCAGCTATCTATACCCCATTTCGCTACAGCCACTCTTAATGTAAAACTCCAAGTAAATAAAATTGTTACTTTTGTTACAGATATCAATGAATGTAGAATGGGAGGTAAGGCCTGCCCTGATGAAATGTTGTGTAAAAATACAGATGGGTCATATATATGTACATGCCCTTTAGGATTCCGCAAACATGCAAACCAATGTACAGGTAACTATCTTTTATTGATCTTTTTCCCAATCGGTTCGGTTTTCTGAAGCGAATTCATTCTGGGACAACAGAGTACAAAACCTGAGGCTCAGTTGGTGGTGTGTTGCCCAGAAACCTGCTGCTGACAGCATAGACCTTAACCGCTTGTGAAATTAACAGTCTGGATGCCACTATATCACGTCTGAGGAACTGTTGTGGCTAAATTTCTCGAATAAGGCTGTATTCTTTTATGAAATGGGCATTGTAAATTTCGTGTGTTCTTAATTTCAGATATAGACGAGTGTGCCGAGAATATACATACATGTCATCATTATGCTTATTGTGGTAACGTTCCCGGATCCTTTTTCTGTCAGTGCGGAAAAGGATTCTCCGGTGATGGACGAAATTGTTTTGGTACTTATATATTGTTTTTTATTTCAGTTTATAAAATTTCGCATCATAAATAAAGTCAAAGGATACCAGTTGCAATCTTGCTCTACTATTTCTATTATGATGTACCATCTTTACCACGCAATTGTTTTATCGTTTCATTTTAATAATTTGACATTTCAGATGTCAATGAATGTGAAAGAAATAACGGCGAATGTTCACATATCTGTATAAATTATCCTGGACATTACAGATGTTTATGTGAACAAGGGTTCAGATTAGAAAATGATGGTATAACATGTACAGGTAATAATCACACAGCTCAACAATCACTGGTTGAGTTTATTGACGGGAGAAAAACCTCGAAACGTTCCATAAAATATTAACCAGTGATAGTTGTTTGCGCAGGTCGTAGGTCATCCAGATCCTCAAGTGATGATCATTACACCCCATTTCCGTAACACTGAGTTATTCTATATCCACATTTGATATTATTCTGGCGCTATGATATCCTAGATACAGTGTTTGAAGTTAAAGCCCTAGTCCTATCGCTAAGATCGTTTCATAAATACACCGCCAGTGTATCATCTCATTACTATGTTTTAGATATAGACGAATGTGAGAAGAATAACGGTAATTGTCACCAACTGTGTGAAAATACAGAAGGATCTTTTACATGTAGTTGTAGAGATGGTTATACTCTTCATATTGATGGCAAAACATGTGTAGGTATGTACAGTACCTTTTTGAAATTCAAACAGCATCAACAGACAATTCCGCGATCGAGTCCTTGGCAGATCAAAGTCCCATCGTTACTATCGACAGTTTGGAGCTACAATGTATACCGCTTGAAACGTTCTCACTAGAAGTCAGAAAACGGCTTATTTCTCCGCGGAAACATGATATTTTTCGATGATTCATCGTTGATCTTGTCCAAGTCAACTTCATTGCTTTGTCGATTTTCGGACATGTATACTGACATTTGGGAAGGTTATGCCTTTATATTTCCATTTTCCAGATATTAATGAATGTTTGATTGATAATGGTGGGTGTTCTCAAATCTGTACAAATACTAATGGAAGTTTTATTTGCTCGTGTCCTTCACATCAAGTTTTAGATGATCAATCCCAATGCAGACGTAAATATTACTTATTTATACGTCACTCACCTATCTGTATATCATGAGTTTACTGAAGCAATTTTCGTGCATTGCAGATGGAATATCTGCGTATGACTCGATGTAATCGTTAGTGACTTAATAATTCAGTAGACTTGCGTGATAATATCCATTATCATAATTATCATGCATGAAAATTTTCATTTTTCGGTTTGAAGTATATATATTTATCATTCATGGTTATTTTATAAGTCTTGATCTATTTTCAGTTCTTTTGCTTGCATGATAATTTCCATTCATTGTTATATCAAGGCATGATAAGGCATTGCGAACAATACCTTGACTACAATATCCACCTTTCTTTCATCACGAAACTTTGAAATGCAACAATGATGGTCAGATCATACGTAAGCTAATACAGCTAACCAGGGCCCTCGACAGAAACTCTGTAACTTATTTACCACTATGATTACAGTCGACTGACATACAAGAATGGTAAAGGTGGCTTTTGCATTCAAGGTATAAGACGAAATTCACAATAGCTTCACAATGTGAAGATGTCTTCTAATACACCTAATTTGATAATTACCAATTTTCTTCACGTGCTCAAAAACGTGATCTGGAAAATATTAACATGTCGTATGTTCACAAACTGATGAGAATAACTCTGTAAGTAACACGGATACAAATTGATTGTTGGTGAAAATGCATTTATCAGAGACACAACGGAAGGTTTAAGTAAAGAGAAATCATTTAACTAACTATTGTCATCTCATAGAAGCCTTTTATTGTATAAAATTAGAAGTTATTTCTTGATGTGTTTGAAGAAATTACCATGAAAATCGATGTTGAAATATGGTTTATGTATAAACTCCTTGACCCAAATTCTTGAAATTTATTTTTGTAGTTTCCTGTTTGCGTAGTAACCAAAACAATGTCAGTAAAGTTAAACTAACCTGCCCCTAAGGCAAATTCATTAAGACAGATAGTCAAATTCCTATTGTTTCCAGATAAATGCTGTTTTATATTTCAACCACTGGAAGTATAGTTACAACCTCTCTCTGTCTCTCTTCTGAATATGCCATTACAAGTACTATGACATTTTCATATAAAAAAAAACGAATTCTGTCGACTAACGTAATACAATACAATCATCTGGTATAATGCAAGAAAATTGTCAGTTTAGGTTAATGATGTTTCAAGCACAAGCATCATTTGGTATCAGAATTCCAACCACCAGATCAACGTCCACCACATCCAAATTCATAGTGCCTCAACCATCAAATTAAAGGTCATTTGTGTTTTAACTCCAAAGTCAAAACACATGGTGTTCATGCAGTATATAATGTATATTCCGCCATTGTTCAGAAACATAGCAATTATACATTTATTCTTGGCGTTTATCATACCCACGGTTAAAAGTATTGAATTTTTACAAATTTAAACGCCTGATGATGTCAACTTAAAGAAGCACTAGACCATGTATCTTGTATCATTTCAGCTATAATGAGTTGTGCGGATAAAAATGGAGGGTGTGGTCAGAAGTGTCAAGATTTATCTGATGGCAGTATGTTATGTAGTTGTATTGATGGATTTTATTTACATGATGACTACAAACAATGCATTGGTAATATTTTCTATAACACCAGTTCAATTTTTGCATCATTGGCATATTACTGTTCGCTTTGGTAAAGTTCCGTGGAGGTCATCGTATCGTATACTACGGGTTTTGAGACATTGTCTTATTGAATGGGGCGTGGTTTGGACACGATGCTTGGAGGTTTTCTTGTCCATTGCGCCATTAGTGATGCCAGCGAACGTGGACTCTTTCTAACAATTTAAACACGGCTTCATGATCTGTCTGATTTGACCACATAATTGAAATAGGCAATCGAAATTCGCAGAAAGTTATTTTACGGCAAATTTGGATGCGAAAGATTTTCAACCAGGCTAAGCTTCTGGACGTTGAAAATGCTCTTCAATTGATTACATTTCAGATTACCTTGGTTTGTGAACACGACTGCGACCACAGTCTCAGATTTTGATGATACATTCTATGCTTATTCTTCATAAAGTCTGAATCACTTCCTGTATACTTTCGTTCCTTGCAGCTGTGGTATCAGTTGTGGGCAACCGCTTTTTGCCTTTTACATTGCACGGCATTTGGTACAATGTCGAAATTTGTCCCGTTGGCATTAATTAATCGTGAACATTTGCTTCGGACCCTCAAATTCATGAAGACTATATCACGTTTATCCGACATTTAATCATTAACACAGTAATAATTTGATATTTGAAGCTGTGGTATCAGTTGTGGGCAACCGCTTATTGCCCTTTTACATTGCACGACATTTGGTCGCTATTTGTCCGAGTATCGTTTACATTTATCAATCGTGAACTTCACATCCGATATTTTACCTTCAACACTATTATAATTGGGTTCCATGCAGCTGTGGTATCAGTTGTGGGTAACCACATGTGCACCTTTTTGGTACAATATCGCTATTTATCGTTATCCATGTGTCTCTCAACATATAATTTTATTTTCTACCCTAATTATAAACAGATATAGATGAATGTAAAGTAATGAATGGTGGCTGTGAACAGCAATGTATCAATACACCTGGTAGTTTCCAATGTTCCTGTTATTCTGGTTACAAACTTCTTATTCATAGAGATAATGTCCACAAATGTGAAGGTTTGTTATTTATAATGAGTTCAAATCTGTCCATTTTATGCCCTGAGTTGCTATTTCCCCCAAAACAAATTTGGATATATGTCCACAATTTGCAATTTGTGGCGTGGAAAAGTCTCCCGATATGTCCAAAAGTCAAAACTTGACTTCACCAACTCGAAATTGTATTCATAATCATAACAAATGGACATAACTAATAGACTGTAATTCAGTCAGGACTTTCATGGAAATCGTACTTATGACGTCTCTCACACAACTGAGCGACCAAAAAGAGCATTTAGGCTATTATCTCATCACCTGAATAAAAAGAAACTCTGCGTAAAAATTATCCATTTTTGCCCATTTAGATACGAGTAATTCCGAACAAACAGTGACTCATAGGTTTAGAATGTGCCGACTGATTGGACTAATTATCACCAATCAGTGTCAATCAGGTTGAATATTTACTCAGCAGTTAAAAACTAAAAGGTGTTTGGTAATGCGTTTTACGTCTTCACACATCGACACGTCAGAATTTCTTGGGATGACACATGACCTGGTAAGTCCGGGTAAGTTTTGATGTAGACGATGTCACAATCACCGTTGATCATCGAGATCTTATTAACAACTGTGTTCATTGATCGAATTTCAAATAGGGTTATAATCTTACGTTTTTGAAATTTTCAGCCATCTGTGAACCTAAGTGCATGAATAACGGTAAATGTATTTCACCAAATCAGTGTCTCTGTCCCGTTGGCTATCCTGGTCCAAGATGTACAGGTATTTATTTCTTACTAAAAAAAGTTAACTTCAGCCTATTGGATAAAGTTTTTAGCCCTTTAAAACTACAAATATTATAAAAATGGATCTTGCCCTCCCAGTAATTATCGAACTCCATTCAAAGAAGCCCGATCTACCAAGACCGGTTGTTGCAATTGTAGGACCTTTAGATGTTGCAAGTTCTCATATACATTGATATATTTTATTATATTTTCAGCAAGATGTAATCCACCTTGTGCTCATGGTGGAGCCTGTCACCGACATAATCAATGTATATGTTCCCCTGGTTGGACAGGTCATGGCTGTATCACAGGTTTGTAACTCTGATGACTGATTGTGTACTCCATTCAATAGGGTCAAGATACAATTAGAGAGGCTACTGTTTTGATCGAATTGCCATTCGGAACAAATCCTAACTTCATGAGACCAATCTTTTTTCTACTTACATTGTCGTAACCCGTCGTTCTATGATTTACTTCCAGCTGTATGTAGTCCCGGATGTCAGAATGGAGGAAAATGTATTGCTCCAAACCAATGTCAATGTAAAACTGGATATTCTGGATCAAAGTGTCAAACCCGTACGTATAGCTTTGAGGGACAATCATCCTTGACGCTATTTTAATAAATCATTGAAAACTAATCAAGTTTAAACTTATAGTCATTGAACTGGTTCAAATCAATCTTTGCTGTACAATTTTCCATATTGGTCGACACAAATTCTTCTTTCAAAAATGCAATACATGTATCGTTGAAATTGTTTCCAAACTGTTGTCTATTCATCTCCAACTTCTTCAAAAGCTACTCTACAATGCCGTAAGCAAAACGAAGAACAAATTATTTCGATGAAAGCTTAACAGTTGATATAAGGAGCAAGTAAATATTGGCAATGTTGTCACAGATGACAATAGGCATACGATGATACACTATTTTCTGTGTTTGTTGATACCCTTATGGAATACTAGTAGTCCAGGTTAAGAACAAGGAAACCGCTAAGAAATGATAATTTACACCCTTAGCAACTGAAAACTATAAACTCTATTGTTTTACTTCATTGTCAATTGATTTTCACCATCTTTGTTAAATAGATTTAATAATGTGTTTAATAATAAACATACATTGTTGTTATTATGGCAAAGGATATTATTCTTTTCTAAGTAATTATTGTGTGGTTATTCACTTAATTCAATTAATTGATTGATTCTCTTACAGCTATTTGTATTCCATCGTGTAAAAATGGCGGACTTTGCCGTCAGCCAAACGTTTGTTCATGTCAACAAGGATTTAGCGGAGTAAGATGTACTCAATGTAATTATTATTTGAATATCTTAAAAAACTTCCTATCATTCAATTTAAAAACCATTAGTTTTAATTGTGGAAACTTAAAGAAACCCTAACATGCTCATAGTGTTAAGAGAAGAAATATCACCAGAAACATCACCAGAAACATTGCCTTTCATTCTATCACACACACCACTGTAAAATTGAATTGAAAGCCCGTCCGATTCGCCTGCAATGAAATAAAATTTAACGCAATTCAAACATGAAAGCTTTAACCGATCTGCGACTTCTTCCCTTCTTTCGATATCATTTTTTACATCATTATATTTTAGCTGCCCCAACCTGTTCACCTAAATGCCAAAATAATGGAAGATGTATTGGCATCAATAGATGTAGATGTCCAAGAGGTTTTAGTGGAAGTCGATGCCAAAATGGTAAGCATGAGTCATTTTAGATAGATCATTACTTCATTGGTTTGGGGGATTTTGGAATTTAATTCGTCGGCTTTTTGAAATTTGATGTGTGGGCTTTTGGAATTTGATTTGTCGGCTTTTGAAATTTGATTTGTGGATTGTAATTTTATATGGTAAATCACATTGGTTCTCAACTTATGTTCACGTATTACTAAATGACACCCAGTGGCAGTACGAAATCTACTATTTTCAGCATTTAGAAGAGGACCAAGCTGTCGACCAGTCTGTAAAAATGGTGGTAAATGTCTGCGTGGTAATCAATGTGAATGTCTTGAAGGTACTTCCGGTTTTAGATGCCAAACAAGGTACATGCTTCTGAAAGTATTTCATATCTATAAATGAAATTGGCAAATAATTGTGATGCTTTCTGTTCTAATTTAGCGAGTATGGTAAAATATAGCCACCTATTTCGACAGACATCCATCGATATAACAATGTTTAATGGCAACACTATTCTCAAAAAAACGCCGAATGTCCAAAATCAATTTCAACTTCATCAAATCTGTTTAAATCTGTATAATTGTTTTCTGTATATTTCAGCAACTGTAGGATCGTGACGTATAAGGAGTCCATCAAAAGAGGGATTAGAATTCCCGTACGGGAAAGTTTCACTGTAAAATGTGGACGATTTGGTTGGAAACAATGTACAGCTTATAGGTAAGTTGAATATGTCTCTGGTTTTATAACACGGACAATGCGTCTAGCCGGTTTGATGGAACAATAACCCGAAGCCCAATGAAAATCCAAAAAGAGATAGGCTTATGCCACAAACCTGTCCAAATCCCCATCTGGAACACAATGATTTCTTTTACCACCCTATTTCTAACCGGGAACAGAAAATTAGGACATTTAAAATTTTCTTTTCAGAATGGTTCAGAAACATGTGTTTAAGACAACATACAAGGTGGCATACAGAAGAAAATGTCCATTAAACTGAAAAACCTGTGGATGGTAGCTCGTACAGTTCAGTCTCAATTGTTTAAGATTTCGTTTTATTTAGGATCATATTTAGCAATCAGTAAGGAATAATAAAAATATTAAAATCGGTCCAAAAATTTTTTCTAGCCTAGGTATGTGTAGGCTAATTATGACATCAAATGGACAAATCCCATTTGAGCAACGCAATTTTAAAAAAACATTTACGTCATAAATTGCTCAAGTTTTCTGGAATAAAGGGAACTTCATTGGTTGGGTTATCAGAATGGTTGGATATAGAAGCTATAAGTGCTCCTGATACAGGCATACACAGGCTAGAAAACTGTTTTGTATCCATTCAATGAAAGTATTGAGGTATATTGATGATCTATGTTTACTGTTAATTATAATCTTGGGATTCAAAGCCATTATATCGTGTCTATTAAACCTGGTTTTCAATAACAGGTAAACACCAGTAATGCTCTAGTTAGGATTTAAATATTGTTCAGAGAACATGTTATTGTAAAATCATTGCTACTTTCACTTTAATAATTTGTACCCTATTAATATAATGTATATTACAATATAGTCTTTTATTACTATGTAGGCTACAATACAATCATACGAAGTAGGGAACACTCATTTAAAGGTATAAGGTATTTTAATCAATGATTTCACCAGCCGATACATCTTGATATCGGCTACCCATAGGTCTACCCTTTTTTCAGACTAAAAAATCTTAAACTCCAGATCGTCTATATACGGTTGAGATTATTAATTGCTTCAATCGACGGAAGTGACATTCTTAAGCCGCGAATAGAAGAGATACGGTGCGGTGTACGATACAATAAAACGAGGCCATTTCTGCTATTACAGACTGTTCACGTTAAAGATCCATGGGCTCCAATGTCCAAGATATATCTGAGCGTAGCAAACTATTAGGGCAAATCTTGGGCCATAAAAATAAACATTCTATGTTTGGAATCAATGGAGGCAAGAAATTAAATAAAAATCTCATGAATTGGTTTAGTGGCAGTTTTTGTTGGTGATGGTACTAACAGAATTTTCTTAGTCGGCGAAGGAAGCGTTTCATTTCCAGTCTAAATTGGTGATTATTAAACACATAGATTAGCGGATTCCACACAACTAGTGAGTATACAATCCACATTGCCATCACTTCCACCCACTCCGCTGTAACAATATGACCTGGACATGCAAACAATACAGCGTATGGACCCCAACATAAGAAATATGCCAAAATCAACATTGCACCTGAAATGATGAAAATAAACAGATAAGTTTTGATTAGGTCGTTTCAATATAGTAAAACATAATAGTTTAATTCAGTTGACTCGAAGCCTATAATTTTCAGATTCAAAATCGTTGCAAAAACTTCTTAGTTTGCAAATTTCAAAGCACTATCAATAATTTTCATTAAACAAGAACAGATACATATCTCTAGACTATTACATGTCTCATGTATATATTCAATTCAGATAAAAGAAAAATGGAAAACAATATGTTGTGATTTCTAAGATTTTATCCAACGTCTATTCCTGCCATAAAAATGGAAAAACGTTGGAGAATGTTTAATATTCTAATATTAAAAAGTAAAATTCTTAGCCTAAAATGGAGAAAATCTGAAAAATTCAGAAAACAAACCTCGCTTTGCTATTTGTACTTGTGGTCTTCTCGTTAAGTTATGCGTCACTTTTCTAAATTTAGTTTTTCCCACATCCTGAATGTCACAATGATGGTTAATGTTAGAATTGCTTTCCATTCCAAAGGAATCGCCGTGTTTCATCGGAATTTGGTTCTCAATCACTGCAACTTTTGGTAGTCTGATTGACGTAGTGCCAAATACTTTACGTTTCTGGTTCCGAAGTATCCTGTAAATCTGGACGTAGCAGACTGTCATGATAGGAAGAGGTATACCATAACCCATTACCGTACAGTACCAATAATACCAACAATGTGTACGGAAGGACGGTGAACAGTGTTTGGTGCCATCATGATAGTAATACAGTGCTGGCTTGCTCGGTAAAATTGGTGGCATAGCTGTTAACATTGACCATAGCCAACAAAACCCCAGTATAACTAAAATGATATGATCAGAAAGAATCAGCGCTGTGACCAATAACATCATTTCATTAATCTTGGGCAAGATGGATGCCTTGATATGATTATAATCTTTTCGTATTGATGAAAAATTGAATGCAAGGCCTACCATCTTTCTGTTTTTGTTTTCTGATATTTTTCGCCTCCATAGTAGGCCTTAATCCAACAAGTTTTTTCAGTCTCGTTCTAATGACGCTATTTTTTTTACAAATCATATAACGTATGTCAGCGAATTGTGAGTAAAATATCAGAAAAGATATAGCATACTGGACTATAATTCTTTGAAAATGGTAGAAAATCATGAGAAAAAAACTTACCTATGCAATGTTTTTGTTGAATTTTTGTTGAATATGAGAGGGGATAAAGAGCAGCGCTATATCTGTCTATAGCTATACATGCTAATGTTAAACTGGAAGTTGTACAAACAGTAACAGACAGGAAGCCCGTCAACTAAAAATAAAACATTATAAAACTGTTATAAATATATCATAGACCTTACAATAATAATAATAATAATAATAATAATAATAATAATATTTTTTTACGTGTCACGTATAACATTCAGTATATACTAACAAAAACAATTACAATTACAATTACAATAGAATGACTAGAACTGTTAGCCACGAGTTGCGAAACGCCACGAAGTCCGTTTTCCCGTACCTGTTGCCGTTTCCGAGAAAACCGGCCTGCGCTGGACGAAAAAAAAAAATCAATACGAAAACAAAGCAGGGCGTTCGCTTACGAACGCCCTGCAATGAATAATACCAAGCGGTAATCGGCTTATGAGACACGGTCTAAAACATTATAATACTTAGACGATAAGATACAACAGAACAAGTGAACGACTCTATTAAAACGAATCATAGATAAAAAAATAAACACATGTCAAGAAAGCTATAAATATATAAATAACATCTCGTTTAAACTATGAAAAATTTTACAACTATTAAAATAAATCAAGGACTTGTTACATGACTAAATAAAACTATGCACACACATACATATCCACACAAAATAATAATCAGTCAGATAAAATAACAATTTAACTTCAAACGTAAATGCGTCTAGTTTTAAGCATGTTTAAAATACAATTAGCGATAGCAGGGATATTTTCAGAAGACATCATGATGTTTAAAAACTTCTTCATATCATCAGAATTAATAAAATTATCAGTATTAAAGGTATTAAAAAGTTTCTGTCGAATATCATCTAAAACTATACAGTCAATCAAAAAATAAACTCGTTTTCAACATCCTTATTACAAAAGGGACAAAGACGATCTTTCAGGGGGGCAGGGGGCTTACTGTAACGGCCAGTTTCAATGGCAAGAGGTAGGACACCACATCTGAGAGAGGGGGCGAGGCTGTATGCATACCCTCTTTCCCCAATGATAAGCTTTCTGTACATGAATTCCCTGAAATATAAAGGTCCTATGGATGATGAAATCCTGGACAAAACTTGCTCAAATTATGCTTCATATTGCCTACTACCTGAATTTATCCGCTTTCTGTCTCTTAGAGACAAAAAAGAATGATGTAAAATTCAATTCCACCGTAAATTCCGTATCATTTATGGTGTTTTGCTCATTATATTTAAAATTCTCACTAAACGACATGACATTGCCATGAATTCATATGCGAAACATAAGGCGCGAATGCACAAGACAATCTTTTGTCCGTTACTTACCTGGCAAACTGTACCATACATCACCTGTTCGGCTATATCTGAATCTGGAAACGTTATTGATATAAATGACATTGGAATGACGATAAATAGAAAGATCAGATCACATATTATGAGATTAAATACTCCTAAATTATTTTTGACATGTCTAACATTTTTACTAAAAACATAGATCACTAATACAACCAGGTTTAACAATAATCCAAATAGAAAAATAAGCACTATACAACATATTTCAAAAATTTGTAACGTATCGTAATTATTTTCAGAAACTGTCTGATTTTGAAGTTGGTTAAAATCCATTGCCTATAGGTTTGAGAAAATATTAACTGTGTATACTATCGAATGTAGATATCTTTTCCCTACCATCCGTGTATTGATTCACAAAGAAATATCCAGTGGTTAACTATTGGCTGTACTATGTATAGGCTACAGGTTAACAGTATAAACTTGTCATTAAAACTTTGATGTCCCCGTAAGTAGAATTGAAAATATTCTATTGAAACGTGGGCCTATTGACTCTTGTTTTAACTGAGTGTATCATGTATTAAGCGCATTTGACCGAAGTTTTTTTCTAGTGATTATGTTACACCATTCGATTTTTTAATTGTACTTTCACCATAAATTAAGTATAATGAGTGTTCTTTTGGGTTCTTAAATTTCTGTTTTAAATAATGCTTTCGTAGCTTTGCTTTCTGTGAAGGGCGACACTAAGTGGGTTAACGTATACATTTTTTTTTATCGTATGGTAAATTTTTATTATTAAAAGTGTGCAGTGAAAGTCATAGGTTAAACATTCTCATATTATGGTAATATCTGCATAATAGGCAACAATCTAAACTACAAAGCTATCAAAGTATTTCTTTATTGCGATGCAAGAAGAATTTTATATAATGGAAAGTGATATTGAAATCAAATATTAATTTATGTTCCTTTAACCGCACAATCCTCGCTATACATGATGTTCAATGAAGCTCGTATTCAATGTTAATGTGGGTACGTTCTCGTTAAACTGGTTACATTGGCTATTTCCGGTTTCATGATACTGACAGGAGAAGGATTGAAGCACTTTTCGGAAAAGTATTTTTTACTTTTCGTTTGAGCATATTTGTTTCTGAAATATGTCATTCATTGCACTAGGATCTAGAACAACTCTAGATAATGTTTGCAGAAGACGGCTTCTGTACCAAGCAAGATGTCGGATTGTTTTGAACCAGACAGCTAGTTTGACCTCTCTCAAAACTATGGAAATTCAAGGAAAAACACCACTTGGAGAAAAGCCCTGGCCATATAAAAAGCTTAACTACAACTGGTTTTATCAGTTTTTTGACAGAACTACAAAAAGAATGGATGAGAACAGTAAAGTGGTCGTCATTGATGGACCGCTTGGGGTTGGTAAAACAGCTCTTGCTAATAAATTGGCCCAGGAATTTGATCTGAAATACATCCCTGATGTCACTGATAAAGAGGTTTTTATTTCTTTGTCTGGATATGATACCAAACCTTTGGATGAATATATGCCAGTTTCATCAAGGCGATGTAGTTTTGAAGAATTTTACACACAGAGTGTCCCTGAAAAACAACTATCACGAATTGCCATGACACAGCGAGATCTTTTTATACACAGATTTTACCGGTATTGTGAGGGTTTGTGTCATCTGTTCAATACTGGACAAGGAGTTGTGATGGACCGGGGTGTCCACTCTGATATTATATTTGCCAAAACCTTAGCTAAATTCAACTATATCAATAGATCTGAATTGAGGTTTTTTCATAATGCCCGTAGAGATGCCTTGTGTGAATTACACCGACCACATCTCTATATTTATATTGATGCTAGCGTTAAGTATATGCAAGAAGCTATTAAGAAAAGAAATATACCTTGGGAAGTCAGTAGTCCAGTTTTAACAGAGAAGTTCCTGTCGGAGTTTAGAGACAATTATAGGGATTTCCTCCACAAAAAACAAGAGGGAAGTCAAAGTGAGGTCTTGGTTTATGATGCAGCTAATTTTCCAGATGTGGAAATGATTATAGAAGACATAGAAAAACTAGATTTGGATTTCCATGATAGCCTCCTGGATGGTTTTTCAGATAAGTTTGAAGATTGGGGTGCGATGATAGAAGAGGATGACTGGAATGAATACAGAATGAAGATGAGAAATCCCTACTACAATTTTGAAGAAATATTTCATAATTTACAGTCTTCATTGGATGCTAAAGGATTATATTTTGATGGAGATGAAATTATACCTTATCAAACAGTCGTTTCGGACCATCCTAAGGTTTGACTTCAAATAAATGGACAACCTGATAAATTATTTGTTAATTCTATATAGTGAACAGTAAATTTTTCCAGTGCTTATTCCTTTAGTTGTTTTATATCCCTACATAAGTGTGTTTATTACATGTTTTTTAGTTCTCATTGTGGATGTATTCTGTTGGCAGCCATTTAATGTGTATCAGGGACACTGATAGCATCAATTTGCTCCGTTCCAATTTTCAATCAGACATTTGTGGTTCCTGCAACTCCACAAAAACTAAGTGTTTGATGATATTGCGACACTTAATTGCTAAGTCTTTATGTGATTATGCACATTTCCCACATAGAAATTTAGAAAACATCTTTACAATCCCTTTTATTTTTCATAAATCAGTATGTTCGATGCTATTCGATAAATCTACTGCTGCAACCTGTAGGAGATCACATTCAAAATGTATCAAGATATTTAGTTTCCATGGTTCAATCCAAGCATAGGTAGAGTTGTCATTGATGCAGGTAAGAGGGGCTGACATGGAAAAATGCTAGCTGTTTAGAAGGCCCCATGTGCTACAGACTGTGCATGTTAAAGATCCCTTGAAAGTTGGAAAGTAGTAAACATGCCAGATTTCTTCATTAATGGCAGTTATGAATAACATTTGATTAGGTCCAGTCCAGTATAGAATTTGTCATCATGCCTTTCCAAATCACTTTTAAAGGGACAGGTGGACCATTTTCTTGACCAATCACGTTTTGTCTCAAAAACTGGAATTTTTTCACAGCCCACCATCGAAATTTGAGCTTTCGAAAACATGCTTCCATAATTATCTGCATTTGTATTCAAGACTAAAAGAACCCAAAACATTCAGCACCTGTCTGTTTAACTTAAGAAACAGAAAAAAAGGAGATAGCTAGATCTGAAAACAATTTGAAATAGGTCACAAAGGGCTTTAAAATGAGGTTCGAAGGTCCTGCTTTTCTTGGTCTCAGTTTAAAAAGTCAGACGGCTCTGTAGAAAGTGTTAAAAATCAAATGTTGTCTGAAGCATTATTAGTTGTTTCCCCGCATATTCATCGCCCAGTCTTAAATTAAGTAACACATGTATGGCAGTCTGGACAATGTTTCTATAAAAAAGGAATCTTTACAGTTAGAGGTAGGAAAGTGAAATTTTGCGGGTAATTATAAGAGAAGACCAAAAGTCATCATGATTTTATGATATGACAAGCATGAAATCAAAAAGGTATTGTTTTTGTTTTTCTTTCAGTCGAATTGTCTCTGATATCTTGGATTTTAATCTGGGTTGGCATGCGAAAGTCTGATGACAAGTTGAATAAGTTATCTTCGAGTTCAATTATATAATTCCAGCTGTAAATAATGGGTTAGGTAAGGCTTGAACTTTTTGGACCCAGGAATTTGAGATTATTTTTGAAATAAAGAAGGAAATTTCATAAGAAAGTTCTGAAAAAGTGCTTTTATTCCAAAAGTAAAATTAATAAACCATTTATTATAATGAAATCAAAGACATTCTAAACAGATGTCTCAAATGACATGTCATTGAACTTTTTTTTTTGAATGTTTGAATATTTCTCTACTCACTAAGTAGTAAGAAGAGAGTAAGTTTCTAGAGTCAACACTGCTACTGTTGGAATAGAAAGTAGAGTCAGCAATCTCTTTCTCTCTTGCCATAGTCTTCATAGTCTACTGAGAAATACTAAAGTGAAGAGAACATAGTGTTACTGTGTTTACAAAAATTCATTTCTTGCATATGCAGTGCCTCAAAATTGATAATTTAAAGTAAGCTTAAAAAAAGGAAAAAGGAACTGGAGGACATTTTAACATTCAAGCACAGATATTTCTAGACACACATGGATTTGAAGGCTCAAATTTCGATGGTGAGCTATGAACACTAATACTGATTGTCTCAGCTGAAAAATTCTTGTTTTTCAGACTAAAGTACGATTGGTAAAAAAAAATTGTGCACCAGTCCTTTAATCAAGCAAATGATGTCATGTCAAGTTTCCAATGCTTTAACTTACTATGCTCCATAAACAGATTTATCAAGATACAAGGCACTTTTTGTGTAGATGAGAAGATTCACTTGGACTAAGGGTTAGGGGCCATCTTTTTGTACATCCTTTGTTAAATCAAAATGAAAGGTATGAGACCATCAACTTTATTAATTTGGTTTTGTTTTTTTCAGATTATGTCCATGTTCTAATATGTGTCTGACAGAATCGTCATGCTAGTTTTATGTAATGGCAGATTTTATCCAAATAAAGAAAGATTTGAAATCTTGGGAAACTGAATTTTTCAAAGAAAATAACAGGAAACCAGACAAGGTATAGTGTAATTTTTTTTCCTTCAAAATGTTAACAATTGAATTTGCGTATTACTTTATAAGATAATGTGAAATCTGGGCTAATTGTTTAGAAATTTTCATAATAGCTTATTTTATCCAATTTATGGCCTAATGTCACCATGATTGTAATGAACATTGCACTAAGGTGAGTTTATTTTAAGGGAAATTGTACTGTTAGCTTTTATATTTTTTGAAGCCACTCTAATTAGGGTCTATAGATGCTTCACTTGAACATTCATCTGTTTGGTGTCACTGCCAGCCAATCAAATTTCTACCTTTTCCAGCACTAGGACCCTAACAGAAGTGACTAAGTAAAAATTAAATTCTGATGGAAAATGGAAAAAGCTCAAAACTGCAGAAAATCAAAATAATTTTTGAATAATTTTGGATTTCAATGGATTATGAGTAGCACTTACAGTATTGGGGGAATGAAATTTTAGTTACAACAAGAAATGGAAGAATGATTATCATCATGGCTTTCTATTTATATTTTAGAATGATATTCAAAGTGCATCAAATGAAATTAAAGGTAGGTAAGATCTTTCCAGGTGTGTATTTGTTATGAATTTTACAGCAACAAGCCATGACATTGAAGCCTGAAATCATTTGCATATGAAAATTAAACAAAGAGGGGATTCTCTTCAAACTCGGTATTTTCTTGTTCTAAAAATCCAAGAAGTGATCAGCAATATATTAGATATTGAAACCAGATTTCCCTCCATAGGATGATTCCATAGACTTAGATACGACTTGGAGCTGTATGCACAGGCTTCTGTTTCTATCAATAGTCGATTCTCTCTATAATAATCTATATAAACTATTAAAAAGAGAGTTGACTATTGATAGAAACAGAAGCTGTATGTGATGTGCTATAAGAATGTTTTTTAAAATCTTTAATTCTTCAATCTATTTAACTAATATTTGTCTTTCAGAATTATATTCAAAATATTCTAAACTGAAAAAATTGGGAAATGCATCAATTAACGAAGGAAACAATAGCAAGGTTTGTCATCTTCTCCGTCCGTTTACAAAAACTTGGTCAAGTTCAATATTGACCAAATGGTGTTTAGTAGCAGTAATGGAATTGGTCGGTTGTCAGAATTTTTTCATGGGGCCCCCTGTAGCTATTGGCCTAAATATTTTAGATTCAGATTGCACACCTGAATTCACAAGCAGCCATTTCAATAAACAAACCATAAAAAATATACATGGTAACATTGGGCCACTCTGTACTTTTTTTTTAGAATCAAAGATCAAAAGGTTTACTTTTTTTTAGAATGAAAATGTTCAGACAGAAGTTTGGGGATGTGAGTTTAATAGAAGTAATGAATCTTCATCTAATATTACATCAGTTGAAGCAGTTAGATCAGGTTTTCTTGATAAAATGGCGGACAAAATGTTCCAGAACTCTAAAATGATCAAACCTCAGAAGACAAAGGTACTGTTATGGTGATTTTCTATTGCAGAGTTTTCATTTAACCTTACAAATCTGACATATTAAGTATCCTATGTGTTGGCCGATAAACTCTATCCAGTTCCTCAGTACGAATGTTATATGGAGGGTAGATCGTCACTGATTGAATAGTTCTTATTCACGCATCAGACATATTGAATCCAGAACATGGCTCATAACACACACATATAAATGGTAAAGCTGTGTCACTGCGTAAAATCATCATCAGAATTGATTAAGCTATTTGTGATACTTTCAGATGAAGTTTGCCATCATATTTCTGAGAAAGGCCAGTTTAAAGCTCCTTTTCTCACTGTTGATCAGGTGTTCAGTGACTTCACATTAGCTTTTCCTTCAAATGACTTTGTCGTCTTTTCAAAAGATGGTGTAAGTCCAAACGAGGTGTGAATAAGTCTATTTGGGATCTGAAAAACAAAATGAAAGTAATTTTATGTGCATTTTTTTTCAGAAATTAGTAAAGAGCTTTACTGGGTGTAAATTTTTTTTTATCTACAATGATTATTTTTAAGACTCATCTTACGATGATTTTTATACTTTCAGAAAAATGTTTTATCCAAGAACATTTTTTGTGAAAAATCTAATAATGAAACCAGACTTGTCGAAGAAAACATAATTGAAAATAACGAAGAACCTTTTAAAGATGAAACTAATATGCAAGAGGGCAGAACCTCATACGGCACTGTACATGATGATGCTGAATTGGCTATTCAGTCTTTTGGTGCCTTGAAAAATAAATCATTTTCAAATATTCGTAATTTCAAACATGCTGTGGCTAAACCTTCAACTTTTAATGAAGCATCAGACATCCCCATACAATTTTGTTTACCTTCTAAACCACGTTTTACTGTGCAATCTATGGAAGAGTCAAGAAAGAAAGCAAATCATTTTGTAGCAGAAATGAACAATACTGAAGGGGGAGATAACTCGTTTGAAATGGAATGTACTTTTACTGGTTCTTCTCTCCCTTTAAATACTCTTACGGATAATTCTTCCACTCCATCATTTAAAGTGCCATCTAGAAATAATGAATACGTGGATACACCTAGACCAAATTTTGTGAAACGAAAATCATCCTTACAAGAAAAACTAGAAAAGCAATTGGCAGTAAAACAGCCTAGCAACAGTGTACAGGACAGTGAAAAGTGCTATGATTATAATTCAGACAGTGATACAGAAGAAAGTCCGGTCAAAAGTAAACCTAAGAAACGGAAAGCTTCTGGTGGTAAAACAACCACTAAAAAGCAGAAAACAAGTGAAACCACAGTCATTTCTAAAACAGTTTCTACTGACGCCTTAGTAAGTAGTTTTATACTTATATTGACATTCAAATAAAACTCTGAACTTTAACTATCCATAGCACAGTTGGAAACTTTGCGTTACGTTATTTGCTTGGTGGTTGTGGGTTTGGATTTCAGTCACTTCCTCATTATTCAAGTCGACCCATCTCCAAATCTAGTCCAGATCAATGTGAAGACGTTTGGCTAACTGGTAAACAGGATCCCTGTGAACCTGAGTTGTTAACATTGTAACAAAATTTGTTGTTGTTTTTTTAAAACATTTTTCAGAATGGAAATGTCACATTCAGTTCATGTACAATTAAATATCTAAACTGCACAAGCCAGTCACAGATGCAGATATGATTAATTAAATAATGATGCACGAGAATGGAGAACTATTTTTTAATTGTAGATCAATAGTTGTGTAGAAGAAGAAGAAGAAAAAGAGGCTAATGAACCTGTACCTGTAAGGTTAGTTGAATATATATACCAATTAAACTATATTAGTCATGTGGACTCTCTGAAAGAGATGCTGAGTTTACAAACCCAGTTATAGAGTGGTGCACAGGTGTTTCAAAAAGTGAAACCTGCCACAATATTTAATTTAGTGGAGCTCATAATTAAGCTGAAAGCTAGATCTAAATGTGTAGTAGACTTGTGTAGAATTTCGATGGTTGGAATTCTTGTAGGTTACATTATTTGGTCCTTAGAGTGACTATACAGACATCATTCTTAATAGTCAAGAAATCTAATAGCAAGTGCAGGAGAACCACAACATATAATATGAAATGTTGCCTTAGATAAATGATTTATTCGGAATGTGTTTGATTTTCATTAGATGATAAGAAAAACTTGACAGCACTTTTTTTTTATGTATTCAAGATGTGAAAGTTGTAGAAAATATCTGCATGAGGTATTAAAAGATTGTATTTTTCAGGAGAGCAGCACCTGTCTCTAAACGTGGACTGAATGACAATTTTGTTAGATTAAATATGAAGGCAAAGAAATATAAAAGAAAGGGGGGTGGAATGACAGGAGAGAAATATAAACGTAGTCAATGGAAATCTAAAATGGCAGCTAAAAGTAAAACAAGCGGAAAATGTTTTACATGTGGTTTACCAGGTCATTGGTCTAATAAGTGTCCAGGTAGGTTTTTTACACACTTTTTATAGAAATTGCTTAAAATTCTTTATGACCTATGGAATTTACCCAAAAAAAAGATTTAAATATTCATTTTATGAATTTTTTTCATCTTCATTGTAATCTAACAAGTTTTCTACCACAATCACATTCTTGTGTTTTTTTAACCTATCAATGTGTGTCGTTAAGAATCTCTTTCTTGGTTTCGCAATGAATTGTCGGATAGCATAACCCAAAGTAGAGCATCACTACACCCACTTTCAGTTCAAGAAACAGCTTTGTTTGCTTAATGACATTGTCATAAGAATGGGACTGATTTAGAAAACTTGTTAGATTACAATGGAGACGAGACAAAAGATATCAGAAAAAATATGAATGCTTTTGAATCTTACACAGCCAGTGTCAGAGTTTCAGGAAATGTTCTAAAGAATGAATATGCCTAGCCTTTCCTGGAAGTTTTTAATCATTCGGTTAGCTAATGCAATTTGAAATACAATACATGTGTTTCTAAATGCCTAAAGGCTTTTCTAATTAGGTTCATTAACTTGTTTGATAAATATAGGTGGTGATACTATGATATTGACTGGCTGTATACCTTGTTTCAGAAAAAGGAAAGGGTAATAATAAAAAGACCATGAAAGCTGATAATGTTCCTGTTAATGAAGATGACTTTTTGTCATTAAAAGAAGCAGCATTGTTAGCCCGAGGTGTCAAGGTTGTTGATAGAAAAGAACCTCTCAAAATACAAGGTAAATTTAAAGGGACAGCTTGGCCATTTTCGGGGATTAATTTGTAAATATATGTAAATAGTTAACAGAACTACAAGAACAGCACGAAAATCAGAAAATCCCTTCAAATATACCTCAAACTAGGAATTTCACTTTCTATTTCTATATATATCCTTTCTATATCTCAAGGAAAGACTGGGTCATCATTTAAACTTTCGAAAGTTGATGATTCTACACACACATGGTTCGACAGAGAGCGGTGAACACTATTAGTGATTACCTTAGCTAAAAAATGCCATTTCTGAGACTAACATATGATTGGAGAAATGGATGGCGAAGTTGTCTCTTTAATAACTTAGTTTTTTTCTAACCTTGCTTTTCACGTTCTTAATGATTGACTTCATTCGTGCCAATGCTGAGACAAGTGTGGCATTTGAAGACATGCCTCGGCAATAGTAGATTAAGTCAATAAATACGTACTTAAACATCAGAATTACTTTCTTTCTTATCAGATTTCAAAATTAAATTAGAACTGAAAATGATATCTGATTAGGGGCAATATTCATCAGCATTACAATTAAAGATTTGTTTCTACATTAAAGGGATTATGAATTTTTTAATGTATTGGGGACACGATTCAAATTTCATTCAGTCGTCTGTGTTTCTTGCAATTCCACTTAAACTTAGGAAAACGGGTCAAAATTTGTTCGTTAACACAATAGAGACTACATTTTTCATCCAATTTAAATAAAATTTGGTGTGATTATGTATAATGATGATATCTTGGTCGAGTTGAAAATTAAAGATTTTTCGATAAACGGGTTTTGAGTTATTGCCCTTGACTCAAGTTTGAAGTTTGAGTATCTTGCTAGGCAACCACTTGTTACAGCTTAAAAAAGCCAATCAAATTCAACATCTTCCCTAAGAAAGTGACTTTTTATGAGTGGGCTGTGGAAATTTGACATGATATATATGATTGTTCTTATCTTACGAAATTGTAACTTGTTAAGGTTAAATAGAAAAATTTGAAATTGAGAGAAGTAGCGGTAAAAACTTGATACTATGATCATATTAAACAAACATTATTGAAACTTCTATTTTGCCTACTATTCCAGTCAGACTACACTGTCTTTTACTTGGGGAATATGATTCTTGGTCATATTAAACAAACATTATTGAAACTTCTATTTTGCCTACTATTCCAGTCAGACTACACTGTCTTTTACTTGGGGAATATGATTCTTGGTCATATTAAACAAACATTATTGAAACTTCTATTTTGCCTACTATTCCAGTCAGACTACACTGTCTTTTACTTGGGAAATATGATTCTTGATCATATTAAACAAACTTTATTGAAACTTCTATTTTGCCTACTATTCCAGTCAGACTACACTGTCTTTTACTTGGGGAATATGATTCTTGGTCATATTAAACAAACATTATTGAAACTTCTATTTTGCCTACTATTCCAGTCAGACTACACTGTCTTTTACTTGGGGAATATGATTCTTGATCATATTAAACAAACATTATTGCTTCAGGATGTTTTATCACAATAGAATTATAACTGTCAAGGATATGGTACTAGATAATTTACTCTAAGGTATATAAGATAGTTGTTGTGTCTGGTACCTTTGTGAAAATCAGATTATGAAATCATGAATCGCTTTTAGTGTAATAAGTCTTTAAATGACATTTAGCTTTTGTAAGTGCGATATAAAGACACAGCTCTATGGAACAACATTCACTGGTTAAAGTTTTAGGCACAGGTACCTAGGACTGGGTAAAATAATGGAAATAATCGATTATCGTCGCTACTAATTTATAATTTCGATTATCAAATTTCATTATAGATTGATTATATTATTTCAAAGTTATTTTCTCCACTGTCCTTATTAGCAAGTAGTAATTTCTTCCACATAGTTTCCCTTCAGCACATAACTTACCCACAATAAGACCAAAGCAAAAATATACATCTATGACACAAAAATAACCAATGGAATTAAAAATTTGGCATGTTTTTAATTTAGTATTTACAAGGTTTCTATATTGAAATATTCGAGCAATAATCAATCATTGAACGGTAGCAAGCTGTCGATAATCGATCTCAATTTGGTAATCGATACCCAGCCCTACAGATACCTGAGAATCGTTGCATAAAACTTTAACCATTGATAGCTGTGTCTATATAATTATAGACTAGGTTTAAGTTTTTTTAATTTTAAATAGAACAAAATCACCCCTTGTCTGGCAAGCTATCTTTATTAATATTGTGAAATGAATTTTCTAGGTAAATGGCAAGAGGCATTAATCCTTTTTTAAAACTATTTTTAAAATCAGTCTGATGTGTTAAAAAATTTCACAATTACACAATCTACAATTATTAAAGAGGTTTTTTAAGTACATGGAATTTTTTTTGCTCAAATTCACAAAACTAAAGACCAAAATCTATAGAAGTCCTTTTACTTTTTAAGTTTTAACTGACAGTAACTCTTGCTGTTAATTTTAGAACTCCAAAACTTACGAATGAATCCTAGCAGAAAAGCTGTAAATTATGGAGATAATTGTCTTACTTATCCTGAAGGTTTCCAAATTTATTAAGTCAAACACCAAAACTTGGTCAAACTTCTTATTTGACAAATAGTATACCCTGTTTTTTTCAATTAATTATATAAATATAAATTCAGTTTGATGAACAAGAAGATAAATAGATATAAATGACATATTTTAGAAATCTTTTCGCATATAAATTACAATGATTTGGAATAATAGAAATTTTGAATACTGTCCTTTGAACTGAGTATCCACAGGAATACAATTAGTAGCCCTTTGAAAACTGCATGTTGTTTTATCAAGTGTAAGAGAAATTTTGTGAACATTCTAGATGAGCATGATGTTATAGAAACTGCTGTTAAAGAAGATGAAGAAGATGCTATAGAATCAGAAATTGTACGTGGTCCAGTAGATAAACCATCAGCACCTTTATCATTTACTGCTCTATATACGTCTGATGTTTTCAAACAAACTGGTATGTAATCAACATTTACTTGAATTCGAATTTCAAAGCTTTATTAAATTTAGGCACAGAAACAATGAAATTGCTGCATTGTTGCATCTCCAATAACAGCATGTACATTGATGTTTCTTGTGGGGGCCAAAAGGGGCTATAGCCTGTGTGTGCCCCCTTAGTTTTAATAGTGGAATTGCAGGAACAACAGACGTCTGATTGAAAATTGATGCGATCAGTAGCAATTTGTAAAGAGGTACCAATGGATTGTTTGGGCGTTGGGCCTAAATAAATTGACATTGGTTAAACTTTTTCGGATATGTTTTTCAGATACTCCAAAGGAAATGAAGCAAGCTCTGAAACAATTTGGTTTCCAAAGTTTTAGACCAGGACAGGAGAATGCCATGAAAAGAATTCTATGTGGTAAGATAATGTGTTTTCTTTCAATAAATTGCTAATATTCAACTTGATGCAGTGAACCTTTGATAGTAGAACTAAAAACCACACCATACCTGTGTTTAACTGAACAGCTTTCCATCATTAATGCCCCTAAGCACAATTTTTGAACATATGTTCCCAACTTGAAATATAGACATGAGAATAATTTCTAATTGGTCAACTATAGTAGGGAAGCAGACTGAAAATAGGTCATTAATCTGAAGATCGCATAGCATGAAACTCATGGTAACAACAACATGGTGTTTAGGTTCTGTTTTAATATTTCTATATTACTGTACAATTGCATTGAGCACTACAAATATTTTATTATTGTAATTAAAATTATATTACAATTTCATATTTATTTTGTTTCTGATGTTTTGAAATTGTAATTTAATTTAATTAGATTGCCATGAAATAGCCTCTTCAAATATTTGGAAATATAAGTTCAGAAATGTGGGTGGTTTTATAGATCTTTAAAATGTCAATATACTAGAAAAAAAGTTTGAAACCATGTGGGACCAAAATCAATATCTGAGGAAGTGGAACCACAAAAACTATGTTTACTGCAATGGAATCTCAGCCAAAAACAAGATTCAGTTGGCAAGTAGTGATGATATCATATTGGTTTTCATTAGAATTCCAATAACTTAATGTAATAAAGTATACCTAACATGGCCATAACTAAATTAACACAAATGCCTCATGTCCAATTTGACAAAAAGGAAACTTTGTTTAGAAATTTAAAAATATAAATATGATATCGGATGAATAATATTGCTCTTATTATGTCAACAATAAACGTGGTTACTCTTTGAATTCTACCAAAAGCGTTGATATTTAAGACATTACCGTCTTCAAAGACAACAGAATTTTTGCCTTCTTAGAAAAAAGACCTTACCCAAGAGACCTTTAGCATTATGTTGTGGATTGATTGATTTGCAAAAAATCTTAGTTTGTTGCTAAGCTAACTCGATTTGTTCAGATCTATTTCATATGAAAAAAGAAATAATGTGTAATTGAAATGGAGCTAATAGTACTTTTGCTTTCATAATGGGCTTTTACAGAGGATTAAATATACCCTATTATTTGTGAATTTACAAAAAAAAGTCTAGTTAACAAACGCTTCATCAACATTATTAGCCTACTGACCAAATATGTCAACTGGCAAGAATCTCAATCATACCCTCAAGATTTAAGTAATATTAATCAGATGTTAAGTTGTTAAAGACAATAAATAAGCTTATTCCATTGTTAATTGATTTTACCAGCTGAACATATTTTAGCCTTTACATAATTACAATTCCGATAAATTCAGTGAATTGTTATAAATGAGATTCACTGCTAATAGATTGTGACAATGGCCCAATTGGGGTTTCAGAACAAATCACACCTCTTAAAGGACTGTTGACTGCTGAAGAGGTAAAATTGAATTCAGTCGGAAACATCTGCCTCTATACCAGTCTTTGATAGTTATGTTGACAGTTGTAAGCTTGAGTAGAGTTCGATTTATAGTTTTTCAATAAAACAATTGAATATTGATATTGCAAAATGTCTACAAGACTATGCATGTGTGTAAACTTCAAATTTGTCGATTACTTAATTTGTCCAATGTTATTTAAGGTTTGGAATTTGTTTCATAATAATTGCATTGTTTTGTGTAAGAATATATGTCCTTATGTTGTTTATTTTTGTTCTCTAATGCTTTAAATACAGCTTGTGAATTTGACTAAGGGGTGACAATTTGAAAAGGTATATCTGTAACCTCCTTGTGATGATAGTCTATTATCCTTATCATTGGCTTGGTAATGTTCTCTACCATATTGAGCTAATGATGATGATTGTGTGTAAAGTTATTAAGCTAATGATGATGTTCAGCAATTTTTCATCACAAGGAGGTAGCTGACATATATCTATTCTCATAGACAAAAAAACACATTGGAGTGAAAACTTCATCAGATAGTGTCAGATAAACATGACACCAAAAATGATAGTGAAATTTAGATAGATTGCTACTTAAATTATTTTAATGTATTCATGTTATGTTGTAGGTCTATCAACGCTTGTAGTCTTATCTACAGGAGAGGGGAAAAGTTTATGTTATCAACTACCAGCTTATGTTTATGGTGAAAATTCATCATGTTTAACACTTGTTGTATCACCATTAGTGTCTTTAATGGAAGATCAGGTTAGATGATGAACATTGTACAATATGGATACCAAGTATAAGACATGCATTTTGAATACATGAATCAATGGTGTTTCAATGAATCAGTAGGGGAGGACGTCTGTTAGGTGCCACTGAATTTTCACACAAAGCTCACTGCAGTCACTTTGTTGAATATTGTAAAGGGTTCCAAAGGAGGTTTTTATACGCCCACACGTAAGATGGGCGTATATTGTAATCACCCCGTCGGTCCGTCCGTCTGTTGGTCCGCCCGTCCGTCCGTTCACATTTGGCTCGTGCTCACTCTACAGGCTACAGTTCTTTATGGATTCTTTTGATTTTGATTTCGTATGTCAATGTTGTTATGAAGATGATCCCTATTGATTTTTGTGATGATCGGATAATTTTTCACCGAAATATCGTGCCTGACTTGACGTTTTTCTCTATTAGCTATATTGTGCAACTCGTGCTCACTCTACAGGCTACAATTTTTTACAGATTCTTTTGATTTTTATTTTGTGTGTCAATGTCATTATGAAGATGATCCCTATTGATTTTCATGATGATCTATTGATTTTTGTGATGATCGGATAATTTTTCACCAAAATATCCTGTCTGACTTGAAATTTTACTCTATTAGCTATATTGTGCAACTCGTGCTCACTCTACAGGCTACAATTCTTTACAGATTCTTTTGATTTTTATTTTGTGTGTCAATGTCATTATGAAGATGATCCCTATTGATTTTCATGATGATCTATTGATTTTTGTGATGATCGGATAATTTTTCACCAAAATATCCTGTCTGACTTGAAATTTTACTCTATTAGCTATATTGTGCAACTCGTGCTCACTCTACAAGCTACAATTCTTTACAGATTCTTTTGATTTTTATTTTGTGTGTCAATGTCATTATGAAGATGGTAAATATATCGAATTACATAATACTTACAATCAAAGCTATCTGTGGGCGTATGTTACCTTGCCTGGCAAGCTATATTCTAGATTTTCTGAGCACAATGGGAACACCTATTGAAATATTTACACAAGTGAAAGTGTGCTTTATATTCATACCTAAGCTAGAAATTCCTTTCAATGAACCGTTTCTGCTTTTAAGGTAACTGGTCTGCCACCTGGTGTAAAAGGAGCTTGTTTACATGCCAATATGTCCAAAGTACAGAAAGAAAATGTTTTCAAATCAATATCAGAAGGCAATGTACATTTTTTGCTGGTGTCTCCTGAAGCTGTTGTTGGTGGTGCCTGGTCGACTATTGGTTCTTTTCCTGGTCCAGACAAATTACCTCCGATAGCCTTTGTCTGTATTGATGAAGCTCATTGTCTATCAGAGTGGTCTCATAATTTCAGACCATCATATCTACGTTTATGTAAGGTATGTACACAATTAAGATATAGAGGGCTAGGTAAAATAGTCCATTATTAGTGCTATGAATTTATAAGTTAGATTATCAATAATCAATTTTCATAATCTCTTAAATGTCAGAGTTAGATTTTCTTCAGACTACCTGTTATAAATCCACTCTTCAACAAAGTGTCTTTCACAAAGTTTCCCTTCAATATAACTTACCTTCAATAAATCATAATAACAGATCAAAGCAATAGTATTCTTATTATTATTCTTCATTGACACAAAAATTAAACAAAGAATTAAAACTTTTAACATGCTTTTTATTGAGTATTAAGAATATCTCTCTGTTTAAATATTTCGATTAGTATTCAATCGTTGATCGGTAACAAATTACCGATTGGTAATCGATACCTGGCACTGGATGACATCTGATAACAGTGGTTTAACCCAGACAATTATTACTCAACCATATTCTATTGCAATTTAAAAGAAATTTGAATGACAGGGTATCATAAATGATAATTGAAATTCTACCCCGTGGAGACATGGAACACACATCAACAGCTAAAGATGATGATTAGTCTAAAGAGGTGGTGTGTTAATGACAGTATTCATTTTTCCAGGTCATGTTTTATATTCAAACACATATATTTTCTCTTCTGTGATTTATTTCTCAAGTTCTAATACTGGACAGATTCAAGATAACAGAAGCTGCAAGAGCTATATTCTTCTGAAACTGAAATTAAATCAAGATTTTATGAAATACAGTTATCTTATTGAATCAATTTTGATTTAAAATCAATTTTTTTTGATTGACCAAGAGAATTATAAGTAAAGTTTTGTTGTGAATAAGGCATTATGTTCATTTGCTTATAACTTTGTCAAAACAATCAATATTTTTTCTGAAATTAGTTTCCTATTCTTAGAGAATCAACCTAATTATTGATCCAGTAAATATAGTGACTTATAAGTTTAAATTTTCGTTGACCAATATAATGATTGGCAGATGTCAATCATTTTTTGTATAAACTTAGGTAATGCCAAAGCATGCTCAATGTGTGGTTCTAATATATTTATTTCATTTGATTAGAGTTTTGGCTGAAGTAATTGGCTGCTGTGGAAAACATTGTTATTTTTACACGTCAACATGAAATGTTCAGCATTTACGTTGCTCTGTAGGTCCATAATTGCTGGAAAACACGTCAGAAGGCAACGTTTATTTTGATGATCTTTGGTGAAATTGTGATCTGTATTGAAATAAGTTGCCCTTGTTTTTTGAAACACATTTGATTTTTAGCCTGTAAACATACTATATGAAAATTGTTGAAACTATTAAATATCAATTAAGGCTTAGCCCTCTCAAAATCAATCAAACATGGCCTGGTAATGGTTGCCATTCTACCAAATCTTCTTATTCAAGTAAAACTGTCAATGGGCATACGTTACCTTGTCTGGCAAGCTCTCATTTATCATTGCTGTATGTTTATCCATGTGGCAAATTATTTTCAGTTTAAAGTAGGCGGTGCACAAATTGTGATTCAAAAAAAAAATGCTTTAATTTTCAGATTTTAAAATCGTCTTTGAAGGATAAAAACTTCTTCAACAAGTTAATTGAAGAGCACTTGTAATGTTTGATATTTGCTCCTTGGCATCTAATCTTGTTATGAACTAAAGTCGTCAAGAGAGTTAATATACTTTAAACGATTTCACATGCCTTGAGGTTAAATTGAAATTTGTTCAGAATTCTGTACATTAATCAGCTTACAAGGAAATAATAACTTCTAACTTCTTTTTTCATCTTATATTTTTTCTAGTTGCCGATTTTTGTTACCTTTAAAATTACTTTTCAAATTTACTTGTGTTAAATGTAGTGTCAAAAAAAAACAGAAATAGAAAGCTTTCAAGTTTCATTTTTCTTATCTAATATCACTGATATTTCACTTCTTCAATTTTTTCAACATCAATTTTCGATTATTTTTTTGATGGATTTAGTGTTGCTATTAGACAATCTATCCTCTTTATTTTATCATGAAGTGTATGGTCAAGCTTGAAGCACTACTTTAGAATATCATAGGACATTATCTAAATTCTCTCTTCATGTAATGTTTTTATGTGGTAATTTTACTGAATTATATTGTAATTTAATGGAGAAAAACTCTATTAAGGCTGTTTGCAAAAAACAACTAAATTGTTGTCATAAATAGGAATATCGTATTGCATCTGTAAATAAATGAAATGCTGATTTTAAAAATCTGGTAAGAAGCATTTGAATTAGCCACTGACAAATTTAGAAGCATTTGAATTATCCACTGACAAATTTAGAAGCATTTGAATTATCCACTGACAAATTTAGAAGCATTTGAATTATCCACTGACAAATTTAGAAGCATTTGAATTATCCACTGACAAATTTAGAAGCATTTGAATTATCCAATAACAAATTTAGAAGCATTTGAATTATCCACTGACAAATTTAGAAGCATTTGAATTATCCACTGACAAATTTAGAAGCATTTGAATTATCCAATAACAAATTTAGAAGCATTTGAATTATCCACTGACAAATTTAGAAGCATTTGAAGTATCCACTGACAAATTTTTGAATTTTGTGCTGACAAAGTTAGAAGCTTTTGAATATTGCACTGACAAAGTTAAAAGTTTTTGAATTTTGCACTGACAAAGTTAGAAGCTTTTGAATTTTGCACTGACAAAGTTAAAAGTTTTTGAATTTTGCACTGACAAAGTTAGAAGCTTTTGAATTTTGCACCGACAAAGTTAAAAGCATTTGAATTTTGGACTGACAAAGTTAAAAGTTTTTGAATTTTGAGCTGACAAAGTTAAAAGTTTTTGAATTTTTAGCTAACAAATCTAGAAGCATTTGAATTTTGCATCTATAGATAAATGAAATGTAGATTTTAAGAATATGTTTGTCTTTGACAAAGTTTTAAGCATTAAAATGTCATTCAAACAAGCTTTATTTAGCTAATAGATTAAATGATGAATTCGATGATAAAATTTTTGCATCCATGTGGTATTTTAATTTTAGATATAAAAGTTGTTAAAGATAGAGTCTTTCATTTTTGTTTCTAATCCATTGTTGTGTGTCAAACATTTATATAAATCGATTGGACGGTTATCCTAACGACTTCCGAGTACAAGAGTTAATCTGTGGGGTCCCTAATTAACTCGTAATTAGCTAATTACCGGGGGAATCCCCGTGTTTACATTTCCAATAGTCCCGATTTCCAATGTTTAATTTGATTGGCTATTATTTTTAAAAGAATGCGTGCATGCACATCAGAAAAGTCCATCATAACAAAGAAAATTTGGTCACTTACAACAATGGCAGCAAGAAGAATACACCGTTGGGAAATGATAAAGACTTCAGAATCGAAGAAATATGTTTCCATTTGTTCAAGATGAATAATTGTAATCATTTTAAGTATATTCTTACTTACCATATTGCTTTTCTCCTCTGCTGGACTAAATATTTCGAATTATGAAAATGTGGATAACTCTTCAATCTAAATCAGAAATTATCATGTTACGTGATCTCTATCTATGATGCCATTACCTCATTCCTGAACGTAAATAGACCAAGGGCTTCCCCGAGCTTGGCGAAGCGTTTGCGTGGTTGATTGGATTAACCACTAGAAAGGCCCATTAATCTATGGTTAAGCTCTTTTAATCTCTTTTGGACTACTTTTAATCAAGAAAACCCATCTTTAAGATTAACGTGTCAATCATTAGTTTTATTTCTTTGTCTGTTGTGTTTCTCAATTTCTGTCAGATTTGTCAGAATGATGATAATACAAGAAATGGGAAATGAAAACAAAAGAACTTGATCTATTCTCAGTTTATGCTTCCAATTACATTTTATATTAGAATAAAATATGTGACATATACCTACATTGAATATGATAATAGATATTATAAAAAGTATATGGTAGGGAATTTAACCTTTTGTAGATATTAAAAGGGCAATGTGCAAAGTTTTATTATTAAAAAATTTAAATGTGAATTATAATTGAAAATATTTCTAAAATATGCTATTTACATCTATGTATTTACTTGACCAAACGCAATTGGTTTTTAAAGGGTTAATTAAAAACAGAGTGTACAGATTGTTAACTAAACATTTTAAACATGATTTGGTGTTGGGTCTTTCCTTCATTTTAGTTGAAACCTCCAGAAAGGGTAGAATACATATTTCTGTTCCAATTTGACTTTTTCTTTTTACATCTATACATAAGTTTTCCAACACCAACCAATCTAAACCTTTTAAGTAGTTTTGTTAATAAAAATTACATCAGGGTTTATATTTAAGTTAAAACTTTCAGATACGTTAAAGGACATAATCCCTTGATATTAGTGTACAGTTTCCATTAATTATAGCGCCTAAATTTTCCAACCTCCTAAAAAAGCAGACTGCTCCTTTAACAGAACTATATGGTATAAAATGCTTTGTATTACAGATATTAAGAGAAGTATATGGCGTCAAATGTTTCCTGGGTTTAACAGCAACTGCTACTAAATCAACAGCTTTAGATGTAGCTAAGCATCTGGGTATTGAAGATGATGAAGATGCTATCATACGTGGTTCTCCTGTTCCTAAGAATCTTCTGCTGTCAGTTTCTAGAGATAATGATAAAGATGAGGTATGTTTATGTTTGTCTTTATTATTAACTTTCACAGGGTTAAGCAGGGTGGTGTGTGGAAAATTCATGATACATCTCAATATGCGTTCACTTGGTCATATATTATTGTCAGTAATATAAATTTGTCATAGATAAATACAATAACCTAACATGTTTCTGATATAAAATGCTTATCAGGACATTTTGCTAGGAAATTGGAGTTCAAATTCAAATATTAATTCAAAAGTTCAATGAGGAAGGCAAGTAAACTCATTGAACAGGATTAAGATGCCAATTAGAAGATTCTATAGTACAAAGTCTTGTTGCAGATATTGCTGGATTATATTAATATTTGAGCAGAGTTTGGATTCATGAACACAATGATTGTCATATTTGGGCATGCATGATTGGCATAATTTGGATATTTTTTATGAAGTCCCAGAGAGGACATTAAAACAATCTTTACATAAGGACATCTTAAGATTAGGATTGAATTATTATTGTTATTTATATTATACATTGTATCTTTTGTTTGTCGTTTGGTAATGAACCATTTTATGAACCATTTGCTTAACCAGATTAAAAACGAGATATATTTCTCTACAATTTGGCTTTTATTTTGCTGAAATTCTCAATCAAAAATCATAGCAACGGTAAAATTTTAATATAAACCTTTGAATTATTTTTGGCATTTTAGAATTAAAGGTACACATTTCTCTAGATTTTGGTGAATAGTTTTCATAAATTTGATCAAAAGATTTCAACCTACATAAAAAAAAAAATCAGACGGCCACTTTAATATTTTATTGATTATAAAAAAAATAAATAAAAAAATTCTGACAGATATTCATAATATATAGTTCAGTGAATGAGATATTTTGATGCAAATCCACTTTATATGACAGATTGAGGTATTAACAGATTTATATTTGTGTTGGAGATATAGATTTCTAACTAGTCCCTACCAAATCATTTTCTGTTGTGAATTTCTACATGTTTAAGTTAGAAAAACTATCTGGCTCTAATTCTCTAATGTCTCATCCATTTTCTTCTGACATTAGTCTTTTCTTGTTCATTCAAAAAATCACTTACCGACTTTTTAAGGTGTGAAATTCAATGGACTAAATACACGAAGTCAGAGATTTATGAGTTGTTAACCTATTTTAAAAGGTAACTTGATAACTCTTCAGAGCACCATCTTAACAATGTCAAACTATTACAGATTTCGTACTTATACCTTTACTGCAATGGTCACCTATTTTGTATCACGCAATGCAACGACTTGATTGGATTGTACGCTAGCGAATACACAGCCCTTGACAAAAAGGCTATAAACATTATAGCTTGATGTTCTCAGACTTTCTGTCAAGGCCTCTGATAGTTTGAATTCGCTAGCATACAATCCAATCAAATCGCTTCATTTACAAACTTGTATGACACAAGGAAGGTGACCATTGCAGTCAAGGTATAAACTCATGACCTGAACTGAAAAGACTAATGTCAGAAGAAAATGGATGAGACAATAGAGAATTAGAGCCAGATAGTTTTTCTAACTTCTAATGTGAAGATGTCACATGTTTTTATACTTACATTGAATTTATGTGATCTGTGTAAATTCAGAAATACTTTCCTGGCAGTTGCACAGACTTTCTCATTGTTAGAAAAAACTCTTAACCTATGATGGGGCTAAATACTGAACGCTGTTTGACAAGAGGACAATAGTGAAAATAACATACAGGAACGTAGTTCATAATCATTTTGAATCACTTCTTCGATTTAACGTCAAATTTTTCAAAAGGCTACAATTTTCGACAAAGCCTTAAAATCACTTTTAAAGCCATTTCTAAACCCTTAAATGTGATTTGAAGGCTTTGTTGAAATATTGTAGCCTTTATTAAAAATCAAGTGATTCATATTGGTTATGAACAATTTTGTGTGTGTTGTTTCAACATAAGAACCATACAAAGTTTTGTATGCCTTAAACTGAGAAAGATTGTATTCATGAGATGATTTAAAAGGAAGTAAACTGGCACCAGTCCAAGCAGACTAAAACTGAAAACTTCTTATGTGATTTTAAATGAAGGCAATTGGTGGAACGTAGTTGATCTATCAGACCAGTACTTAAAATTATAGATCTCTAAAGAAAAGTTTGAATAATAGGTTTCTCCTTTTATCTTAATATACACTTATTGTTAGTTTAAGCAAAAGAAATGGAAAAATAAAGATGCTGTAATAACAAGTCTTCAAGATAAGTGGACTTGGTTGCTTTCTAAGGTTTCCCAAGGTTTCAACAACTTTCTTTTGAACAAAACTCTTGATTAGTCATCAGTAGTCAACACATTGTCTTAACCTCACCTCAAAGATCTTTTACAAATGTCATATATATTCGATCTAATCATCATGTAAGTCATTATTTTATTGAATCAGTTTTGGCATAATCTTGATTTTTTCCACTGGATAGATGAAATGGCATCAATATTTATTTTAAAAACCAGAAATTCAGCTTTGGAATTCCTGATTTTTGTCTCTGACTTATTCCAAGTTTATTTTTCCTGAAATTAGACACTTTTTGATCTAAGTTTTGATCTTGATAAGGGAAGAAAGGGTCGATTTGATTTGATTGGATCGATTGATATTAAGTGAGGAACATTAAGAAAATATTAAATGCTAATCTTAAGCAGAATTTAAATTGGATTGTGTCTCTCTGGACTCCATTTCAAACTAAAATTGTGTTAAGATTGGGGAATTACCATGAGAGATTTGTTTAGAATAGGGGATCTGGACTGTTCTTCTTGGAAACTTAACTAAGATTAAATCTGAATTTTAAGAAATACAGTTATCTGATTGGATAATGAAATTTAAATATAAAATTGATGTCAGTGATTGACCAATCAAACTCCATTCATTTCATTTTGTAACTTTGGCAGGAAGAAGTTCATGATGATAAAAGCTTTGTGGAATATCTAAAAATTGTAAATCCTTGATAATTTGGAGGCATGTTCTAGTAAAGGTTCAAAACGTTAAAAGTAATTTGCATGCTGTATTATTACCAATTGACAAGGCCGCCACACACAAACAGGAAACAGGAAGTTTTAAAGTAAGATGAATTTTGACTCTGGAGAATAATGGTATGAATTATGAGGGTATCTTACAATAATTCAGACAGTGATGATGAACTTTGGAATTAATTTCCTTCTTGAGTTCAGATTGATGTTTATTGGTAATAAAGGTGTGAAGATATAGTACCAGACAAAATGTGGTCCGATATTGGTCTTAGATAATATTGGAAGCTATAATTACTTTCCAATCATTATCTCATTTCACCCACATTTAATACAGTAGTGGTTATGTATATGACCATATCGGTCAGTATGTCAAATCAATTTTCTAGCTATTCTATGTGTGTCGGTGTCATTTATGGCTTCTGTTTTTGCATCATTCTAATTTTTTTATTTCATCAGATATCACTGGTTCCTGTTATTAAAGAAATGATTTAATGGGATAAGAAACCTTATATGACCTCCCTATCACAATTTAAGCTGCCAATAATGTCTTTGGACCTTTGCAATAGCTTCATCATAAATTGGTTAGTTTTAGTGGAATTGCAAGACCCACAGACGTCTGATTGAAAATTAGAATGTTGCAAATTGATGCTATCATTGTTCCTGTTACCAATAGAATGGTTCAAAAGCCTCTTTTACATTCTCTTAAAATATCAGAAGATAATCACTATAAATTAAGTACCATAAAAGTTAGTAACTTGTTAGTCTTAAATCAATGAATTTAGTACTTATTTAAGGTAAGAAACTATATAAGTAGAACCAAGTAAATATCCATATAATTGTGGTCATAAGACATAAAACTTAAGGATATCAGAAAAAACCCATCATATTTAACCAGTGGCAGCACCAGCCTTCTAATACTTGGGGTACATATGGTGAGAAACAGTCTGTGCACCAATAAGATGACCTAAAACAATTTATTTGTGGTATTTGACAAGCAACAAATAAGTTGTCATATAAGAGGAAATGGTAAAGACAGCTTATCATTGGGAAAAACTCTTCTTTTCTTTAGTTATATAATGAAAGGGATATTACTTAAAATAAAAAAGAAATTGTTTCTTTAAAGATCATCATATTCAAGATAAATATCCATGATTATTTCTTCACACACTGTGAATATGATTAAAGGGATTGTAAAGAGGTTCGCTGGGGACACTGATTTTCATGAATTTGCACCAGTTTGTGGTTCCTGCAATTCACTAAAGAAAAGAATTTGATGATGTCACTAATTACAAAATATGCTATTATATCACATAAGGCCCTTAGTGACGTCATAAAACACATATTTTTAATGGAATTGCAGGAACCACAGATGTCTATAGGAGTATATGTATGATTCTAAGAATTGTGTACAATGTAAATAAAAATTACCAAGAGGATTGATTTTCAACTTTATAGACTAATTCTATTCTAATTAATATTGAATATTTACTTTAAAAAAATTTCTTTATCAAGATTCTGCAGAGAGCTTACAAGTTAATAGCCTTTTCATTTAAAGATAGTTCTAGATTGCAGTTGTCATAATATAATTAGATATTTAAAGGAAAATGATGGATTCTGTTTTTCTGTGACGTTTGATTATACTAAAGAGGTTAAATACAGTATTAATGAACTTGAAAGTTTGGTAAATAGACGTGAACATAAAACAAATATGAAGTTTAGTTCAATATTTTATTGGAGTTACTGACAAAAATGAAATTTTGGAATTTTGGAGTTCTGTTCTTGAAAATCATATTTTAAACTGGTTATGAGTTTGGTGAGATTTCTGTGATTCTTAAAGACTTGGGTATTTTTAGACAGCTGAGCTGCTAAAGCCTTAACCCTTTCAACGCAAGCAGAAGCTATAGTGGCCAGACAATGAGGTGTCAATGAAGACCTTGCAGCAGATGACGTCACACAACTGGCACGATACACAAGTTTTTTTATTTGAACTTCTGAGAATATGACTTTCATTCTCTGAAACTTCTGTTCAGAATGTTAAAGGGACAGGTTCCCCATTTTTGGATCTTGAAAATATATGCAAATGGTTTTCAAAATACTGGATATGTACGAAATTGCATCATTCCATCAAAAATATCTCAAACCAGGAATTTCATGTTCTATATACATGTATGTATTTTCTAACTACAAACAGGACTGTTTCAGCCTTCTGGGCCTAATCAGTGCAGTGCTGATACTGGAGTTGAGGTTTGGCTATATAGCTGCCTCATATGATCCCTCATATGTGGTATCATCGTACCATGTCTGAGTGCTCAAACTAGCAAGCTTGCGAGCTACGCATACACACTAATGACAATGGTACACTCCAACAAGGTATGAGCCAAGGAGCATAACTAACTGCAAACAGGACTGTTTAGGCTTTCCGGGCCTCATCAGTATTTCCTATATATATGTCTCCAGAAATGACGATGCATCTTTTTACCTTTAATATAATTCGGAATGGACAGATTTGAAGGCTCCATTTTCTACTTTGATCTATAACACTGTCATTGATAAGCTTGGAGCTAAAAAGTTCCAGTTTTTGAGGCTGAGGTACGATAATGGATAGTATACCTTATCCTTTAAGCAACTAATAATACAGCAAAGAATGATTAATCTTTTGAATGCATATCAATCAAAATATATCAACATCAATGAGCAAAAACAATCCAGAATAAAAATTCAATAAAAATCAAATCAATCAGCAATCTTATTTATTTCTTTATTGAAGTGTGGTAATATTTATTATATCAATTGTCAAGGATTCCTAACTTACTTTCTCATTATTACTCTGATAACCTCTTCACCTTGTCTTTACTAATCAGATAATTATTATTCTGTACTTGATTTCACTTGATTGAACACTCCAAGGAGTCCAAGTTGACAGAAAACTGTTAATAAGTTAGATATTAACACTATCATTTATTATATTTATTGAATCAACTGTTTCATCTTAGACATGTTTGGCATAGCGTTAGATGTCAATATGATCTAGAAAAATGCCATTTATTTGACTTCAATGGCATATTTTCCAGAGTGTACACTTTGTCCTCCCTTTAATGATAATATTTAAAACAATTTACAGCATTGATATAGATATGCAACAAGAATGTTACTTATTTATACCATTTGAAATGTATTATAAATGTGGTAAATGCACTACCAGATAATTATAATACCGTATTAAACAAGAGCTATTAAATTTTGAAAGTGATTTTTTTTCTTCTGATTTCTGGTAAATTGAGGTAGGATGATCCATAAATAAATTGGTCTGGCCTAAACTAACAATTAATCAAGGTTCTCAGCTACAAGCGGCATATAAAGGATTCCTCAACATTTGGAATTTAAATCTTATGATGAGTACATGATGCCCAATCCGTGAAATCATTGACAAACTTGAAGTTTCAGTAAGATTCATTAGGTTGTTTTACGGTTTAAATTCTGGCATGCACACTTAGCTTAAACTTTTAATGCATGCTGAGATTCATTTTCTTTGAACCTTTGATAGTCAAGTTATAGGAATTTTCAAGAAGAGTTTATCTCAATTGGTTCAAGTATTTAGTAAGTAGGTAAATCCATAAAGCACAAGCGATACCCTAAGGAAATGAAGTGCAAAGGTGACCCTATCTTTTTATGACTTTGGAAACATTAAAATCAGGCCTTGTCTCTTCTTGGTGGCTATTGTGAAGACTTGTGGAAAAAAAAAATTAATGGCGATGAAACTCTGCATATTGTGAAATACTGACAGTTTATGTACAGTTGACAGAAAATAAAGCCATCAAATGGCTGCTTTGACACAGTTTTGTGGCACATGACTTCAATTTCTTTGCACTGTTTAAGCAATATATATTCATCTTTTTCTGAATTTTCCAAATCTTTATTAGTTCACTGCAGCATTTTCAAAATTGTTTAACCGTAAGTTATGTAATGACATGACATGACATGATATTTAACTTGGCCATAGATCAACTCATGCAGTTGGAAAAACTTTGAACAACAACTTGATTTGATACTTGGCCGAAGTCTGAATGATGAATTTGATAATTTGAGGGGCAAAACAACAAGTTTTTGCCCAAATAGCTCATTAATTTGTCTCTGATTTGTTCATGCCCAATTCCTTTCATTTTACCAGAAGTTTAGGGAACCATTAACAAATTGTTAAAAATAGTTAAGACATGTATAAAGAAATCGTAACCGCTCTGCTTCTGTTGAGTTTGTCCTAGATAAATATTACAGCTGACTTGGTTTAAATCTGAAAATTTCTGTTATGTAAAAAGAAATAAGAACCATTTTTTTAAATCATTTCAGTCCTTTAATTATCAATTTATTCTGGAAATAAATCAGAAAATAGCTCAACAGCTTCCAGTCATATACAGGTTTAAAAACATAAAAAGTTCATCATAAGTGTGCTGTTAATAATACCTTAAAGAATGTTGATTATAGGCAAGTCCTGTAGCTACTCTCATGTCAATGTTTCCATAGCCTAATGATATATTTTTGTAAATACTTCCCTGTAAATAGTGTTTAGAAAGGAACTTTTAAGTCTTCACTATGATCTGGAAGACCAGTAATTCTATTTGTGTGATCAATTGTACCCTATTCAATCAATAGTTCAGTCAATAGGGAAGTTAATATTTCCTTGTAAATAGTGTAGATAAAGGAACTTTTAAGTCTTCTGTATGCTCTGGAAGAATTCTGCAACGTTTTCAACAAAACATAGCTCAATAGCACCAGTAATTCTATCTGTGCCCACTCACTTCCCTTGAAGACAAATAAATAAACGATAGCCTTGGAGGATATTATATTATTTCTTTACTTGTAAAAAATGTAATAAATGATGAAAAATTGTATAAATTAGTTAATAACAAATACAGACTTAATAAACAAACAGAATAGATTGTGTCAGAGCTTAACAAAAACATTAAATCCCACCATACAAACAAACTAAAACTAAAACAACAGAATACTGAAGATGGATTAGGGAGGCGATGGCCAAACTGAATCTAATTCCTGTTTGATGTCAGCGGACAATCCACTGAGTCATCTTGCTGGCCAATGACTGAGAAAGTCAATGGTACTCAATCCTGTACGCATCAGTAATCTGCGAAATTTGAAAGATAAACAGATCAAAAAATGGCCTATCTGTCCCTTTAAAGTAATGTTTATCTGTGTGATACCCTATTCTCAGAAATGTGATTTTTTTCATCTAAGCTAATCAGTGATAATCTGCACACCTTATTGTCAAAATTTGATCTGAATTTGATTTGATGTATTCATAACTATCTGCATTTGGAAATTAGATTTATGATCCATTCTCTACCATATTGCAGGGCAGTTAAGTTCATTAATAGGTTTTCAAAAATAACTTCAGCTGCCAGTTAGTTGGAGATGAGATGTATATCACATAACATTTTAATTGTAAGACTATTTCTTCTAGAGCATGTGTGCACTATATTTTCTATAGACCTTGGCGACAAGACATACAGTATTCAGAAATTGAAATTTCTAGTTTGAGTTATATTTGAAGGATCCGTGTGAGTTTGGTAAAGTTCTAATACTTCTGAAGACTATATCTACATATATTCAAATACAACATTAACCTCCAAAAGTATCAGTTGTTCCCCTTAAATTGTTCTCAAAGGTTCTTCACCCCCTTCTTATTGATGTCTTTCCTTATTATCTTATAAAAATTGTACAGAGACCACACATTTCAACTGTGCTTAAGGAATAAGGATAAAGGTCGAACTAGTGCACTTATCAACAATTAGATCCAGAGTTATCACCCTTGATACCTATTGACTTAGTAATTTCAGGCTAAGACAATTTGTCACAATTATATAATGTTTCAGTGCCATTTTAAGAACATTTTAATTCCTCCCAAATTCGTTTTGCTTTCAGCTGTGATTTGTTTTTATACTGCAATCCTTTTAGGAAAACCTCCAGACTCTATAAATAACATATGAGCTATGTATTTCTGTTTAATGTAGTGATGCATCTAAACTGGGATTAAAATTCAATCTCTAAAACATATTATAAAATTTACAATTGATCAATGACATGATTATCCACATGAAGTACAGTTTAAATCATTAAAGTTGTTCAAAAAATAGGACATTCTAATGATGCAGTGTTATGCCCTAGGTTTGAAATATAGTTTGCTGAAAGAAGTTGAAGTTTCAGATAGAAACAAAAAGATCAATATCTTTTTCATGTTGAAAAGCTCTTCGTAGATGTTTCTACACATTAGGATTTTTCTTTCTGAGTAAAAATGATGTTACTTAGATTATGAGCAAAGTCGCATACTGCTGATATTCTTGTTCAATAGTTAACCACTTATGGACATATTTCTGAAAATTATGTGTCAAGAAAGACAATCTCTTTGATTTCTCAATGCCCTGAAGCCATTGGTAAACTTTGAACCACAAATTTAATGAACAGACTTCTGTCAAATGATTGCAGACAGTTCTATTACTAGAAAGCTGTCAGTGTATGTTACTTGTCTCAGTGGTTTTCTTTTATGAAAATTAATGACTGAGTTCCATCTGCCTGTTTGAAAAGCCAATGCTTAAAGAGGCAGTCTGATTTTTTTAGTTGATTGAAAAAGTTACTTGCTCAAATTAATGAAGATAATGTGGTCTACAATATCTGAAAGTTTTAACAACAAAAATCCTGCCGTTAGTTTTTTAACACCAAAACTATTTTAACAGTTATGTAAACTCTTTAAGTTAGAAATTTTTGGGGAACAACTGAACAGATTTAAGCAAAATAAAAGCCAAATTGAAAAGAAATGTGTCTCTTGAGGTTTCAACTGAAAATATTGAGGTTTTTTGAGGTCCATGCCAAAACAAGTTTAAACAGCTTACTTAACAATGAGTACATTCTGTTTTATTAACTGTTTAAAAACAAATTTGATCGATCGATATATACAAATACATAACATTTTTAGAAATATTTTCAGGTATAATTACTAATGATGAAAATTATGCATACTAACCCTTTAAAATATCTTTCGTTAAAACTTTAATACCTGTGTTAGCTGTAGAACAACATCAATACTTTAATGTCAACAAGATCAAAGACTGAATTATTTGTTATTTCAGGCTCTAATTAATTTGTTACAAGGTGATCGCTTTTCATCCTGTCAATCTATTATTATATACTGTACTAGAAGAGAACAAGCTAATCGTGTAGCAACCTATATTAGGACCTGTTTACAGAAACCTGAAGACTCTCAACCTTCCAGTAAATGTTGTTTTTGTAATCTATCTCTTGGTAGAGGAATTCTTGTCTTCGCACAGAGTTTATTGAAAATGTGCAATTACATGCTTCACAGAATATATTCAACTAAATAAATGTTTTCATGTTGTAGAAACATTATTGCATATCCAAAAATATACTTAAATATCCAGAAGTCACAAGGTCTAATTGCAATTTTAAGGACAAAGTGCACTTGTTTTTTCGAGCTTTTACAAAACACAAGGAGAAGTATCCCACTTGAGTGTCTTAATATCTGACAACAGTGTCCCAATTTGAGATGATGGTACAAGGAAACGGGTGGTGAGCGGTAGGATTGCATGTGGTTATCAAAACTGTACAGCAAAGGATAACTCTATAAATAAGAATATTTTTTTATTTATTTATAGTAACACCAGGAAAAAAAGGAAAAAAGAAAAGCCCTGTATGGTCAGCAGAATGTTACCATGCTGGGTTAACTGCAGCTCAGAGGAAAAGAGTCCAAAAGAATTTTATGAGTGGTAAATTACGTGTTGTTGTAGCAACTGTAGCCTTTGGTATGGGTTTAGATAAATCTGATGTTCGAGCTGTCATACATTATAATATGCCTAAAAGTTTTGAAAGTTATGTTCAAGAAATTGGAAGAGCAGGTCGAGATCGTCAACTGTCACATTGTCATCTATTTTTAGATCCAGAGGTGAGTTGACCACTTTGAATTAAAAAAATCCCTGAATTGCTTGTTTTATGTATAACCTGGTCTGCCATTCCATCCTTAAGCTTTTCCCTGATTGAATGGATTTAAGATTTGTCACCTTGGCATCAATTGGAAAAATCTTGCAACCCATGATGCACTGGTCTGGAAAAAAGCAAGTTGACTTGAAGCAAACCGAAAGCTGACGGTGGGATTTTGGCCGTACCTGATACCTTGATTCATTCAATACCCAGTGTTTATTTAGTAGCCTTTAACCTAACACAAGTGAGAGCTTCAACCAGGAAACAAAGTGTAACACCAAAGATAACAAAATAAAGTCTGTCTATTGGCTGATTCATTGTCTATCCTCAATAAACCACGGCTTTGTCAACTACAAGTTTTGCATGCTTTATATCCCACAATAATTGAAAATTTAAAAAAATAAGGTCTTTCTGCCCTGACAAAATTATTTTTCTTGCCTCCTGATAATTCAAGAAAAGATGTATGTAAAACTCATTTAGTCTTTGGAAATTTATATTCATTTCTAGTAATTACAAAAACTCTATCGATTTTCAAATTTTCAGCTCTTGTCATGCCTTATATCCGTTTTCTGATGTGGGTGGATAAGAACAATTTTCTAGAAATTTTTCTAAAAGTTAATAAGGTTCCTTAATAATTCAGTCTCCCTTTAATTTGAATTTGAATATAGCATATTGTCAAAGGCTGGAGGATAATTGACTTTTTATAGATATATGGCCTGTAGTGATTGGCTATTAAATATCTAGAGAATAAAAGGTTGGACTTTTTCGTTGGTACAGATGAGACACAATATTCATTATAATTGTGTTGTGATCTCAAATGAGATTAGATGTAAAGAATTATTATGACCTTGTGAAAATTGTAACGAATATATCATTCTTGCATAATACTGTCTTAAAAGAGAGTGCGCGACGGAATCGTCTTTCCCAATGTTCAACAATTTATAGCCTTGGGTTATTATTGAGAAGTCAACTTTGGTTCTTCGAATAACGACTATAGAGGGAGTAATTTTTTGATTTATGGACTTCATTTACTTATACATTTTTTGAAAAATGTCTGATTCTTAAAAGATTTCACAATTTAACCATTTATTTCAAAATATATCCTTTCAATTGGCGCCTAAAGGAACATAATAAAATACAATAATACCTCATAATGAGACTAATTATTATTCTATTTCTGGAATATCAACAGCTTTTACATGTATGGATAACATTCAAAGGAAAACTTAACCTTAAATTAACAGGAAAAAAAAAATTCTTCTTTTGATGAAGACAAGAGTTTGCATGGAACAAAGTTGAGGATGTGTGTTAATGACCTAACTATTTAAATTTTCAAGAAGTAGGCAAATTATTGTTTTTTATGTTTAGCTTTGTGTGTCAACAAACTTATTGCAGTCTGACTGCACTTTAAAATGAGTCATGTTCAGTCTGACTGCTCTTTAAAATGAGTCATGTTCAGTCTGACTGCACTTTAAAATGAGTCATGTTCAGTCTGACTGCACTTTAAAATGAGTCATGTTCAGTCTGACTGCTCTTTAAAATGAGTCATGTTCAGTCTGACTGCACTTTAAAATGAGTCATGTTCAGTCTGACTGCTCTTTAAAATGAGTCATGTTCAGTCTGACTGCACTTTGAAATGAGTCATGTTCAGTCTGACTGCACTTTGAAATGAGTCATGTTCAGCCTGACTGCTCTATAAAATGAGTCATGTTCAGTCTGACTGCTCTTTAAAATGAGTCATGTTCAGTCTAACTGCTCTTTAAAATGAGTCATGTTCAGTCTGACTGCTCTTTAAAATGAGTCATGTTCAGTCTGACTGCACTTTGAAATGAGTCATGTTCAGCCTGACTGCTCTATAAAATGAACCTTGTTAAGTCTGACTGCACTTTGAAATGAGTCATGTTCAGTCTAACAAGGCTTGATTTTTCGATAAATATTCCCAGTACTAAACCTAATTTACTATTTACTGTTCGTATAACTTTGGAATTCCAAAAGGAGCTAAGAAGAACCAATGTTGATATGATGCAATGCTTTTTTTTATCATTACAAAAATATAGTGACAATAACAAATTGTTTTCCAGGAAATAACAGGTATTTTGTAGTTTGACCAGACTGATCTTGAATTGATTTTTTTTTACAGCCTATTTTTAGACAAATTACAGACACTTTACTTTTAGTTTCTTTAAGTTAGAAAAAAAAACCAATGTCATTAAAATTCTTAAAAAAAAAAGATAGCTTTATATTATCAGACTATGTTTTTAAATCTTATTGAACCTTCATCTATCTTAGGAAAGTCTAAACAAAGCTACTATCCTTTATATAGGCTTTTATGAAAGAAAGGTCAATCAACTATTTTTGGTTTTCTTGAATAACTTATATTTTTCTTCAAAGTTTTTGTTAAACTGTTATGACAAGTACATTAAAGGTTATATTATGTTGAGTAAATAGCTGATGATATCTTGACAAGAGAATATAATGGCTTTTCATAAAGACAATACCAAACCTAATTCTATTCTAGTTTGGTCATGCTTCTTTTGTTCAAATATTAGTAGTGGGTGGTCTTGAGCTCAAACCAGAACAAGCTTACTCTTTTTGAAACACTTGATGATACTCTTTGTTTGAAGAGTCCACTACTTTACAATTATTGCACCAAATTTGGTTATGTTTTGGACGAGATTTTTTTTTGCTGGAATTGTTGCATGTACAGATTTTTATCTCTGAAGGGGCAGCAAGAGTTTATGTTTTTTGCAAGGGTCCCAGCAACATCTGTGATAAAAAAAAATTCTTTACCCTTTGCAGACTTATCACCATGCAATATTATAGGATTATCTATTTACCTTCATTATGTCAAGAGTAGGAACCTATCCTACAGAGTGTCCCAATCGGTCTCGCTAAAGCTACACCCCCAGATTAAGTTAGAGACCGGTAGGTGATAGACTCATAAGACAAAATTGGACTTAGACCAATTAATCCCTTTAAAGACATAATGTGATGGTGTCGCTTTCTAATTGTGAGATACAGAGGATCTTGAAACATTATAATAACTTTTATATAAATATTTTTATATGCAAGCTAGACATTAGAATGGAAATGACCAATATTCCATTAGGAAATATGAAGAAACATTTCCTGTCAACAATATTTAGAATACATATAGATTCATATTTCTAGCTTTCAGAGTCTGAATCTCACTTAAAGGGACAGGACACCCAGGTTATAAAAATGTGAAGTCTGAATTTTCATATATCATGATGCTTTTCAAAATATGTAATGTAAGTGTAGTTTGGAGAATTAATATGAGCCTTAAGAATAAAACAAACCTGAATAAGGCAAAAGCGATAGCCAAAATGTCAAAGATTCAAATCTTTGTACTCAAACAATTTATGATGAAACATGATGAAATAATTACTGAAGTCTTAATAAGAGACAAAGAGAATTCGACACATTTCTTGAATTAGAGACAAAGTGGGCATGCCTCTTTAAGTGATGTAGTTAGAAGGCTTAGTTGAAAAAGAGTCTGATTTTCTTAATAGGTCGCTACATTTAAATGTAATTAAGTGTACAGTATACTTGAAGTAATTTGGGGGGTTGTGGAGTCTCAGCTCCGTTCTAAGGGGTCCCTCTTGGCTCCTGGCTAGAGACCCTGTACAGGTGAGACAATTGTAAATTAAATAGGAAAAACAAAATTATCCCTATCGTACTCTGAAATTTCTGAAAAACTTGTGACTAGGTATGTTTCTGTAAATATTCATATGAATAACTATTTCCAATCATGTTTCTTAAAATTATGATGACTGTAAAGTAAAACTTGTTTTGTGCCACACATTTCGAAATCAAATATTTGATCATCTTTAATCAAAAATGGGTCATATGATTGCACAAATGTAAAGTATGATATGACAAGTCTGGTATGTTCAAGACAATATTTGTGATGCTGAAATGCTTTTATTGAAAGCAAAGTTGATTAAATTTTACTTTTTATTTAGATATGTTTGGTTGAATTATAAGTTTTGATACGATTTTAATGTTTGAAATGTTCAGCATTGCAATCTGAAGGTATTTGATATCTAAAAGGTTAATGTATTTTGAATTGATGTCATCAAATATAATAGCAAGAAATGACTGCACAAAAACAATGACTGTCAATAACATGTGCAGTCTAAAATGTGGATTGATGTACTATATCTGAAATTGAATGCTCAACTGTCAGATTTTGTTTACAATAGTTGGAATTATGAAGATTAGGGATGATTCTCTGATCAGAAGATATTGATTAAAAGGCTAGTATGTCACAGCAATGAAACTTGGTATACATTAAATTCAACAATTCCTGATACTAAAGGCATTGTTTCTTTTCAGATCAACTGTTTGAGCGATTCAAGACATTGAAAAGTAGAACCAGAGACACCTGCCTTGCCTTCTTTAGGGGGGTGGGTGGGTGGCTGGGGGAGGGGGCTGACTGCTGAGGAAACCTTCAAGAAAGCTGAATAGATCTGCTTCAAAAAGTGCCACGTTTTCTTTCGACATGACCAGCCTGGTGTTCCAAATTTATCCATAGTGACAAAATGTCTCTGTTCTACTTTCTTAAATCACTCAATCAGCATCAGTTGATCTGAAATGAAACAAATCTGTTAGTATCAGGAAATGTTGAATTTAATATATACCAAATTTCATAGTGACACCATAACTCTTTCTGAATCATCCAATGAACTTTTCAGCCCATAATTCAGAGGTTATTATATAAATTAACAACAACCACTTATTTTTGTTTAAGATTTTTCCAAATCAAGTTATTTATTTCTTAATTTTTATTTGTACCCACATAACTGCAGATTTGATGTATTGCTTTTCCACCTACTCATGTAAATATCTGTCACAAATGATTGTGAATGTGGTACAGGTAAAGGCTACATTTTTGTTGCATCAGACTTAATGTAGCATGAAGAAGAACTGATGGAACTGTAAAATAGGCTACATGTTTGAACGGATTTTGATGAAGCATGGCAGAATGATTGAGAAGATTTGGGTGTGAATGATAATCAAACAAAATTTTTAACATGGTCAGTTACCTAAAATTCATATTCACCTTTTTGTCATGATAAACAGATAAGTTGTTGCCCTTGATTTACTTCATCATATGAAATTTATCTTCACTTGTTGAGGAATTTCAATGTGACCATATCATGTTTGTATATTATGTATTCTGAGGAACTGGTTAGAGACAGATTTACATGGCTAATCAGTGCCATGTATTCTGCATTAATGAAATTAATTACAGTACATCTTCACAATGGTTAAGGTATTATGAACTTTGTTTTATACCTTGACATTAATAGCCACCTTTCTTGTATGACTGAGATTGGTAAATGCAGTGAATTGATTGGATTGTATGCTAGTGAATACAACCAATTAGAGGCCTCGAATATCTGTTAATAATAGCCATAATGTTTACAGTCTTTCTGTCGAGGGCTCTGATTGGGTTTTGATTACCCTAAATCCTATTGCCTTTGCTATGAAAGAAATATTATGATACTCCTCACCAGCTGCCATTAAGCATATATTACCTTGGCTAACAACCTATATTTAAAGAATGGAGAAATAATAACTGTTCCTCTGATAAATTACAGGCTAATGAAAGTCACAACTCATTACCAAGTGATAGATCAGTATATAACGATGATGTTTCCAGTTATTTTCAAAGAATTATTATAGTGTAATGTAAGGTTATTTAAAGAAAGAAGCTTTAAAAGCTCTTAATCAAAAATTTTTCAACTGCAACTAGCTTTTCTTTTTGATATCTGTATTTCTTTTAATACGCCCACATTAATACATCCCTGTCAGTCCGTCGGTCCACAATTGGCTTGTGAACGCAATAGAGACAACAGTTTTTATCAGATTTGAATGAAATTTGGTGTGATGATTTATATTCATGAGATCTTGAGTTTGAAGTTGGCTATCTTTCGATGAAGGTTTTTTTAGTTATTGCCATTGACTTATGAAAAACGCTTCAAAATTTGGTTGTGAATACAGTAGAGACAATTTTCATCCAATTTCAATGGTGTGAATATTTATAATGATGAGACCTTGGTCAAGTTCGAATTTGAATGCTCAACTGTTAGATTTAAATGAAATTTGGTAAGATCATTTATAATGATGAGATCTCAAGATTAAATTTGACAATATTTCGATCAATGGAATTAGAGTTATTGCCCATGATTTAGTAAAAAGGCATCAAAATTTGTTAGCAATAGAGGTGACAGTTTATGTCAGAATTTTATTAAATAATGTGTGTTTGTTTAAATCAACAATATCTTGGATTTTTGATATGATTTGACACAGATAGGTGACTGCCCTTGATATACTGAAAATGTATCAAGAAAGTGGGCGTATCTTGTTAGGCAACCAATTGTTGCTTTTTACATTAATAGTACATGTAGATAAATATTTAGTACTTTTACTTTCATTTTCAGACTTATTTCAGATTTATTGTGAATAGGATACCTTGACATTTCAGCATCGCATTTCAGATGATGTTTTCTGTTAGTTTTTTTGCAAATTTAATTGTTGTCAGCTATATGTATTATGTTATCATTTCATTTATCTTTCATTTTGAACGATGCTACAGGCGCTTGGAATTGACTTCATTAGCTATAATGATGAATAATTAGAGAACTGAGCATTGAAAGATGATTTAATGATTGTGTTCTTGAAATTAGAACAAAGGAACATGAATTTTCCTTTAGGACATCCTTGACCTTGTGTGTATGGCCTGACCAGATTCGTTCAAGGGGCAATTAAGCAAGAGTGAATTCTTGACCTCTATTTATGCTAAACAATGTGGTTCTTTGTCATGTTTCTTTAGATCAGAAATACCTTTTTTATAATATTTTTCATATCTATTTGTATCCTTGAACTCATTGACTTTGGTTGGATTAATAAATGCATCAACAACCAAAAAATGTTGTACGTGGAGTAGGCAGATTTTTTAACTCTCAGATTAAACCTCATTTCCAAATCAGGATTATTGGGAAAAATAATGATAAATCCTATATTTTTTTGTTCTGACCATGTCATGTTCCAGTGGAGATGTGGGCTGGATATTTGTGGTTTGGGTGTTTGTGGTTAAGTCTTATTAGGTTGGATTAATAAATGAATCAATAACAAAAAATGTTGGATCATGTGGACCTAATTTGTAGGTCATGATAATCAGAAAATATATGATATATTTTTGTTCTAACCACGACGTGCTCCTGTAGAGATGTGGGCTGGATATTTGTGGTCTGGGTATCCTGTGTGTATTTTATAGCAATTAAAAAAAGATTATTATTGTGGGTATACCAAACCAGCTGTGTCCTACGTAATATCCATTTATGTTATGTTATATTTAAGTATCTTAAACCGCTTACACCATATAATTATATCCGGATAAATTTAACTTCGCATGCTGTGACTCATGAATAGAATGTTTCATAATTTTTACTTTTATTTTTTAGTTTTAGATGATTTGTCTGGTTACTTTAAGAACACAATGTCACCTTAGATTGTGATCATACAACAATTTTTAAGCGCTCTCATAAAATGTGGAATATATATTGGCACCACACGTTGCTCTGTTTGCCAGTTTGTCCGATCCACAATTGCCCTTAAACACTCTTAAAGGAACAATTCTTGGAAATTTTAGACAAGGTTGATGAAATTTTTTTTTATCACCCTAAGGATAAACTCTATCGAAAGTCTAAAAATGTGAAAATATTTAATACGAGTTTTTGTCTTGTTCTTTGAAACTGTTCCAATACTTTTATCTCTTAAAATATATGGTACAATTCTTGATTTGGACAAAACTTATTTAATTTATTAATTATCACCCAAGCATGAACTCTACCGAATATAAAAAAAATTGAAGATATCTAATAATGAGTTTTTGGTCTAGTTCTGTGAATTGCAAGTGAATTTTAGTTCTGATAGAAACCTATGCAAAAAGGTTGACTATTTTTGCTAGTGGTGGTTGCCATTTTGCCAAATGTTCTAATTAAAATAATCCCCAAGTGAGCATAGGTTACCTTGCCTGGCAAGCTATCTTTTCATACCACTTGGAAATGTTGTGTGGTGGCTCAGTGAGTTAGTAGCTTGCTCCCAAATCTGTAGGTCCAAGATTTGACCCTAGTGATGCAGGTTGGAGGGGCTGACATGAAAAAAGTATTGAGTTGTTCGGATGGGACATTACACGGAGATTTGTGCAGGCTTTGCACGTTGAAGATCCCTTAAAAAAGAGCAAGCTAATGCCGCTGTCCTGGCAAAATTTCCCTCATTGCACACTGTATGGCATTGCCCGTCTTCATTAGCCAAATTAGGTATGATGGTTTCTGTACACCCGCTCAAAGTTTGTAACCTCTGCATGAGGATGTTGTTTTGGTTAAACTGTCTACCCACCTTCATATTGAACTATACAATATAACCATCAGGCATTGACTAAATGGTTTGACTTTGCTATGATGAAATCTAAAAATAAGACATCCCACCTAATGTTTCTTGCAACCAGTGGAAAATGTCAATGTAGTAAATACCTTGATGTAGCTTGAAGCATCAGCAAGGTTTTAAAGGCTATGGTTCACGATTTTGGGGGGGTGATTTGGTTTGAATATATGCAAATGGTCTTTAGAAGTACCAGAAATGTATGAAAATATTTCACTTCCTGTTTCTTCATATATCTTTTCTATATCAAGCGCAAAAAAAGAGGAGTCATCATTTTAACTTTCAAATGCTGACAATTCTGATCACAAATGTATTTCAAGGCTTTAATTTTGACTGTGACCTGTGAACACTATTATTAATTAGCTTAGCTAAATACTTCCTGTTTCTGAGGTATTATTGTTTAAACAAATGGCGAATCTGTCCCTTTAAGAGCCAGGAGCAGACATCTCTTTTCTTAAAAGTAAAATTTCTTTTCAATAAGCCTGCTGATGGTAATTTTCCATGGAGTTGTATTCATTTTTTTTAATTGTCTCCTATAGGTGCCAGTTAGTTAAAAATGGTCGGGACTTTATATGGGATTTGTGAGAGAATGAGTTTGAACTGAATGCATTCATCAATGTTCTCATATTAAAATGTCTGTCTTTAATAATGGTTGAGGTATAATGAGCGCATTAAATTGCGATAGTCTAGAAATTTCAAGATAAAACTGTATTTTTTTGTGTATACAAGTCACCTCTTAAAACATTAGTAAATGAAGGGGGAACTTGATGATGGGGAGAAAGGGGCAAGGTGGTTTACCCTGTCATACTTCATAGCTTGAAACTAAGACAAATGATGCTTTATTCTATTCAGAATTAACGCTTTCGACTCTGGTGGCCGGTAAAGTGCCATTATCAAGACACATCACACAACAGGAACGTCATACATTTCAAGTTATAGTACTTTAAGTTCAAGGTATATGATGTTTTGTTTTTCTCCAAATCTGAATAGATATAGGGATTATAAAGAGGTTGTCTGCACTTTATTTGTATTAAAGGAACACTGTTAGAATCAATTTGCACCATTCCAATTTTCAATCAGTTTCACTGATAAGAAGTTCAGAAAACCTCTTCAGAATCCCTCTAAATGCAGACAATGATATTACATAATGGTTTGAATAGTGTGAGAAGAGATCATGTTTCTTGCATCATCACTCCAGACAAAATGTAATATCGACATTATAAATTTTCATTCATTAATGACTACATTATTATATTGTCTTTATAGGGTTGTAACAGCCAAATTGAATGGATAAAATTTAAACCTATTAATGTTTTGTTGATAAGAAAGCTATTTTTATTATGTCTGGATGAAATAAGGATGTAATGGTTAAAGGTTAACTGTCTTTTGAAATTTGTCAGAAAACCAAAATTTGCTCATTATTTTTAGGAAATTGGCAAATCAGCTTCAAAAGAGTGATGTTAGCCTTAGAATGACTTTGTTGATAAAAATGTCTCTATTCAATCCATTTTAAAGATTGAAAACTGGCATTATGACATACGCAGTTCTTTATAGCCTTGACCATCTCATCTTCACCATATCAAGCTATTATGAACTTCATGTTATACCTGGACTGCAATAGTCACCTTTCTTGTTTCACATAATGCAGCGATTTGAATGGATTGTACGCTAGCTAATACAGTCAATCAGAGCCTTTTAGCCCTAAAGACTGTAAACATTATGGCTTAGTGTTTACAGATTATTTGTCATTGCAGTCAAGGTATAAGACCAAATTCCTAATAGATTAAAATAGTGAAGATGTGACCATCCATGATACTGATAATGTTGGTAGGGGTGGCCTGGACAAAATATAAAATGAAAGTAAACCAGCATTTTACAACATTACCTTGTCCTGTTTTGGGCACATTTTTTTCTTGTCAAAACTGCAATTTACAAAAGCCCACAAGCCGACACAAGCCATCCTGTACCATGACGGAAAGCCAGGTGTCCACAGAGAATATGTGCTCTCTGCCCATAATAATAGTAGAGGCTTCCAGAGGCCAACGATGACTATCAGCTGCAGTTTGAGATCATGACTTTTAAATTCCTTTTCCTCTTCAGCTGAAGATGTATAATCTAGAACAGGGGTTTTCAACCTTTTTCTTTCTATTACCTCTTTCAGGATCCTTGATCGATTGCATTACCCCCCTTACTCCTATAAATATATTATAATAGCCCTTCACCCTATAAATCCTTCCTATCTCGTGATTTTCTAATAAGTTTTCCCTGCAATATTTTTCATATCGGAGAATGACTGAATAAAAGGACTTAAATTATAATGTTGAAAAATTTTATGCTAGACTAAAAAGCACCTCATTACGCCTCTTAAATCTCAAAATTATCCCATAGGGGTAATTACCACCAGGTTGAACACCCCTGATCGTGAAGATGAGCTACTTATACTGATAAATTAGCTGCAGCAACCTTTAAATAGGTCTGAAAAAGCCTCTTATTGAGTAAATAAAAAAAAAACCAAGAACCATGATCAACAATATATTTTTAAAATTTACATGGATCAACAGTGATCCCATACAACTAAATAATAACTGTCTCAATTACCTCTTACAATCTAATTTCAAATAAAATTGAAACAAATCGTAAAACACCATTAAATTGTGTTAAAAAACACTTAAATTCAATTCAAAACAGTTCAAATTTCACATAACTATAAATTGGTTTGAATTGTAAGATTCTAATTTCCCCTTACAGACTTATCAATACACAATATACTTACTCTCTAGTGAGAAGTTCAGAAAGTCAACAGACTGGAACAAACCAATTTAAAGATATGTATAAGTTTTTATTTGAAGTTCTTAAACAGTCTATACATGGATTTGAATTGGGTGACTCTTTATAAATTCTAATTGTCAATTATCTGCTCATCTGTTTCAAAGTGTTTCAATTGGGATGAATTGCTTGAACATGAGACACATTTCAACTCCTATTATTATCATACAATACGAAGAAGGCTGACAACAAACCTTAGACTGATATTGTGTATAGAGTATAATATAACCTCCCTCTGAAGCAGTGTTCAATTTGAGCGGTATCACATCACAGTTTGCGATTCAAAATGTCTCCATAGTTCCTTTGATAAACCAAAATTTGTATAAAAAATTGTTGAAATTTCGTAAGAATTTTGGCCAATTCAAGAAATATTCTGCAACTCTATAACCTTTGGCAAGATCTTTGAAAGTTTACTATTGGATATCATATTTTTCAGTCTAAATTGAACCGTGCTCTGACTGTTGGACACAGTAAACAATTACTATTAGCAGGTCTTGGCATCTTGGATAGCATATCCTGTCTCGTTAACAAGACCTTGAATTATCTTCTAATTAAGGTGATGGTTAATTGTTTGTACTCTTAGGAATTGGGTGCCAAATGATCTTATATCTAACACCAGGGCTGGAAAACAATTCTACCTGCTAACGTTAAGTCTATCATTCTTTCTTCACCTAAAAATGTGACAATGGGTTAAATAATTATGTGTAAACAACGTTTTTCCTTCAGTAAACTTCTGACACACTGTTAAAAAATGGAGCTACTTTATAACACAATGTTATCTTTACTGTAATTAGCTGTTAGATCTTAGTTTGATAATAATGGGTTTTTGTCTGTGAATCTGTATTTTTTTATACCACCAGCAAAATAATGTTCGTAAGGAATTCCTGAATGATTTGTTAATGGCACAATACAAAACAAAATTAGTTGAGAAATTGAGAGCTTGCATGAAATTGGTCACTGATTTAATGATATCAAATCGGTATTTATCACTAATAGATTGAGATGTATAATATAAAGTAAACTTTAATAATTCACTTGGCGACACAAGAATTAAAAATAGAATAACAACAGAAACTAATGTAGCAGTGACACTATTTAAAGCACTATCAGCAGTTCGGCGTTTGGTGGAGCCACGATGAAACTTTGGAGTGGAATTATTGCTTTCATGTGTTATTGATGGATTACGGGCTGGAATTCCTGGCTTTAACGACGATTCTTTACCAATTGTCTTCTTGAATTTAATTTGCCACTTGATATTCCCATTTTCTGCCTTTGCATTCAACATAGTACATTCGTGACCTGTCATTGGCGCCATATCTTGTCGTAATTTTTTTGCTTTATGAATTTTCCAAATAAGACACGTGTTGAAATAGATAAGAGCAACACAGGGAATGAAATCGAATAATATTGCCCAAATAATACGGCGGGCTGCTATCACATCTTTTGTAAAACTTGGTCGCGTTTGAACAGTATAATACATTTCACCACTCGGGCATTCTATCGCATGAATTTCACTTTCTAAAAATATTGGAATTGTGCAGATTGTACAAATTAAAAATATTCCAAGAACACTTATCCTGGTTCGTTTTAAGGAGATAATATTTCGCGCTTTAAAAGGATGACAAACTGCCATATAACGTTCTCCAGCCATAACTACTATTAACCATGTACTAGTAACTATAAATATGGTTATAAATCCACCACCTAACCAATGATAATATAACACTGTATTGCCTTCGCGGTAATTCTTTTCAAGAGGTAGAAGTGTAAACAATAAGGCAAGTAAACAAAACATAAAATCAGAGAAGGCCAAGGCTATTAATCCAATGTGAGCAGAAAATTCCATTTTACTGAGAGTTCGATGTTGTTTTTCACGAGTTAAGACCAGCAGATTTAAAGTATTGCCAACTAATCCAAAAGAACAAACAACAGGTATGGCTATCTCCATAAAGATATAACGAATCATTTCAGCATGTTCTTTTTCTGGTGAAACAGTTGTGTTATACGGTGAACTTGATTCATCTGTACTGTTGAGATTTGGACAAACCATGTTGACCTGAAAATAAACATGAACAACAGATTAGATATACACCAACATGGAAATTCCTTGAACAACAAACAATAACATAAATACAACAATAAAAATAATATAATCCCACAGTAAAGTTCTTGGAATGTTAATTGTTTCCAGGGAAAAATTTGTTTGATTTTTGAAAGTATCTGTGACTTTGAATTAATAATTCATGACTGTGTGAATCAGGTGCAAAAAAATAACACATTAAACATCATTTGATTTATATTCACCATATGGATCGTAAATTATGTCTACAACTTTAACATGTTTCATGAGGACTAAATAACTCTCTAAGCAAAATCTTCCTGAATTCATGAAATGTAGAGAGAATATTTGAGTCACCCATGTCCATCCACAATTGCTTCTAAACAGTGTAGAAGGCACAATTCTTGATGGATTTTGACGAACTTGGTGTGAGTGAGTGTTATCACACAAGGATGAACCCCATTAAAAATCAGAAGAATCGTAAAATATTTAGTTTGAGTTATTGCCCTTGTTCTTGAAAACACATTCAATTCTTAGTTTGTAAACAATCTAGAAAGCACAATTCTTGAAAGCTTTTACCAAACTTGAAATTGTTTATGAACCCTATTGAAAATTAAAATATTGCTAAATATTTTAAAATATTTTATATGAATTATTGCCACCTTTTTTGAGAACACATTCAAATTTTAGCTTGTCAAAAACTCTTAGGCATGATTCTTGCCAGATTTTGACAAAACTTGGAATATTTCATACTGGTGTTTGTTACTGTATTGCCAAAATTTTTTATTTAAAATCAAAACTGCCTGGAGAGCTTTCTTTATTTATAAAATGAAATTATTGATTCTCTTTGCAAGATGTTATTACAGTAAAACTTTAATGGAAATGATGTATTTGATGATAAAGTTAGAGAATTACTGGGTATTGTCATGAAAATACATAAAGATCATTTGAGTCATTATATGGGTTTATTTTGATCCATGAAAAGGATTACTAATGTAGTGGAGAAAGAAATGACTTCCTTTAAAATACCCTTTCATAGGTATAGATGGCTCACCTCGATTACTTTTGACATTAATATTATGTTTAGTGCCAAACATACCTACTAAACTACATGTATGGTTCTTACATGGAAGTTTCCCCCTGTCAGTGATGCAGGTACGAGGGGCTGATATGGAAAAAGCGTCTAGTCGTTCGGATGGGACAATAAACCGAGGCCCCGTGTGCTACAGGCTGTGCACGTTAAAGATCCCTCGACAGTTGGAAATCGAAAAAGAGCAGGCTAATGCGACTGTCCTGGCAAAATTTCCCTCATTGCACACTGCATGGCCTTGCCCGTCTTCATTAGCCCACATGGTGCAGAAAAGTAGGACGTAAAACTCAATTCATTTCATTTCATTTCTTACGTGGAAATAACACACACAAACCATTTTGATTCTCTTGATTCTATAATATTTCAACCAAGCCTTCAAAATCACATTTCTAGCCATTTCTAAACCTTTCGATATAATTTGAAGGCTTTGTTGAAATATTCGTCCTTTTTAATAATTTGACTTATTAAGTCGAGGAAGACATTCAAAATGGCTGTAAATTACGTTGGTGTGCGTTATTTCCATGTAAGAACCATACATAGTTGCGTACGGCCAAGCACACAACATCAGTGTGAATCCACACAAGTTCTCCAGAAACAAAAACTACATACGGGGAAACAGGCCATAAATCTTCACTATCCAGTCAGCCTTAATCTGACATGCAATGAAATAATTGGAATAAAACTATCTGAATTATATTGAGTCACATTAAGATAATTAGATATCATGCTATTTCTTGTTGATAGAAAAATGGTCATATCAAATTAACTTGTACACATTTTATATAACATGGAAAAAATCACTTGACAGAATTGAAAACAAATTTCCTATTTCCCTGCTGTTCAACAAAACATCTACTTCTCACTTTCAGGATGTATTTGGTGATATTTTTGCCATTGTAGACATTATCAATGTCCTCGATCATAACTACCTGTAACAACTTTTAAAATGACCTGGAGGTGATGTCCATCAGGCGTTGCAGGAGATCCAGACGTCACAATTTTGATTTTGAAAAGTAATACTACAACTTAATTTGACTTTAATTATACAATATTTGTCAGTGATGCAAGTAAGAGGGCCGATATGGAAAAGCGTCTTCATTGTAGCCCACATAGTGCAGAAAAATAGGACGTAAAATTCCATTCATTTCATTTCATTTGTTGACAGATCAACATGGATTCAAAAGAGTGATTTTACTTCATGATTGTTGTTAATTGCAGACAAATCCTGTGTTAGATTTTCATAATGTAAAGTACTACAAATGGTTAAGATTGATATGCTTACCAAGTGCTAACTCAAATGATTAGATGTTAATTAGTATATCACTGAAATTTCGAAAAAAATCAATGTTTTCTACCTGTTTAGATTTCAGAACTTTTGATTAACAAATATATTAATAAAATCCAGGCTCTTTATTTGATTTTATCAAATGTGTACAGGTTTTATAGTCTCTATGTCATTCACAAGAGCTTTGGGTGTTACCATAAAGGTGTTAAGTAATAAAAGATACAATCTTTTATAAATTAAGTTATGACTTGCATATTTTTACATATCTCTAGTTATGCTTTATCTATTACATATCTGATTTCATTTGAGTTGGGTGAATATGATGTTGATGTAACTTATCAAGTTTACAGTTGGAATGTGGATGTCAATCCCAATGCATTGATTTAGAAAAAATTCAAATTTTCAGCTTGACTTTTGGTACTTGAAAAGATCTTGCTCTTCACCAATTGAAATTAAGAATGAACTTATGAACTTTAACTATAGTGACTTTGAAGTAAGGCTCAAACTGTGAAGTTTATATTGGAGAATGGACAAACATCAGTGGATCAGACTTGTCTTGAGACTTCAGAATGACTTTAGTCAGCATTGTCCATCAGCAAGAATGTTTGTAGAATGACCTTGGTCTGTCTTGTCCATCAGACATGTAGTTTGGAGAATGACCTTGGTCATTGGCTTGTTGGTAAGAATTGAAAAGCACCACCATAAAGATCATAAGCTCATATATTGGATTGCTTTTTGCAAACATCCATCATGAATTAAGGCAATCAATTGTCTGACAATCTATTCTGGTAGCAACTACAGTCAAACTTGTACTAACTGTCACTTGTATTCAGGTCCAATCTCCAATGAACAGCCGCCAAAAATACTCTATAGTACTCTAGACAGTTGCATTATTTCATCAAGTCAAGTACTATTATTATAATTTGATAAATAATTGAATTGTCACTGGACTTTGGCATATCTGGGTGAAGTATTGACCTGTCTTGGTATTAATCGTCTAGCTTTAGATGAATTAATCAATAGTACCTCCTAACAATTCAAAGAAACTCTAAAACAGCATTATAATCCATTGTGGCATATCTATTTTTATAATCTACTATTATCTTCCTAATGTTTTTTTTCTGCCATAATTTTAAAGATTTTAAAAGATTAGTCTCCTACAATAAAGGTTGTAGTTCTGAACTGTGATAGGTTACAGCTAAGTTCCTAACATGAATGTTTTGGTAATTATTGTAATGCATGAAGTTTCTTAATTGTAATAGGTTATAGACAAAAACCTGTCTTGAAAGTTGTAATCCTTAAATGTAACACACAGGTTATATTGCTAAACTGCAAAATATAAAGATTATTATACATGGAGATCATAATCCTTAATTGTAATACAAGAAGGTTACAGGCCTTGAAGGTTATAGTCCTTAATTGTAATACATGGAGGTTATAGTCCTTGATTGTATTACATGAAGGTTATACTCCTTAAATGTAATACATGAAGGTTATAGTCCTCAATCTTAATACATGAAGGTTATAGTCCTTAATTGTAATACATGAATGTTATAGTCCTTAATTGTAATACATACAGGTTATAGTCTTTAATTGTAATACATATAGGTTATAGTCCTTAATTGTAATATATGAAGGTTATAGCCCTTAATCTGAATACATGAAGGTTACAGTCTTTATCTATGACATGAAAGTTTATAGTCTTTAACAGGAAAGGGTAAAACATGGAGGTTGTTGAGTGTGATACATGTAGTTCATAATCATTATCTGAAATAGGTTATATTATTAATTAAGTTATAACTGTAATAGGTTATAAACTCATAGGTTGTTGTGATTTTATAATGAGGTTGACTGTTTAAGGTTCTAATTTCAAATGTGCCAATTTTATATTCCTTTTCTTTTGTATATATTATATGATTGGATAAAATATGAGTTCATCTAACTTGTCATTAGGACTGGTAGCCTGAAGGTCCAGGCCTTACCGGCATAGGTTTAGATGATACATTTGTATTATTCAACTTGGTTTCCCCTTGTCAGTGATGCAAATCAAAAAAAGGAATGTTGAGTCATTTATCATTAATTGGGACAATAAGCAGAGTACTCTTGTACTACAGTCTCTGCACATTAATGATCCATGACAGTTGGAAATCCAAGAGTAGGCTATTGTTGCTGTACTGACAAAATTTGATTCATTGCACACTGTATGACGTTGCCTTGTCATCAGCCCAAACAAGTGCAGAAGAACTAGCAGAACTACAATTATTTCATTTTATTTTCTAAAAGTGTTATGAACGACTAAAACAATGTTGCTTATATTTAATAGCAATAACAGTTAATACAATAGTAGCCTTGAATGGCATCTTCAATAATTGGTTCTCCTTAAGATATCTTGTTTTAATCCATACTTAAGCCTCTTGATTCTTGTTAAATGTCATGGGTGGAGTTTTCCTTTTTCATAGTTGCTTGTATACTATAACAATTTGATTTTGTCTTTGAAACTTAAGGAAATGTTAGATACATGACATGACATACAGTGTTTGCAGTATGCAATTAAGCAAACAACATTTATTGTGTATTGATTTAAAATTCTTTTTGTTAGATGGTGATAAAAACCTGAACTAGCACTGGTCCAGTTTACAAGTTAAAGATATATGATACAAAAAGGGACAACTTGTAGGTTAATTAGATAATGAAAGACTGATCTTTTAGTATCATATTATAGAAATATTATTTTCTAATGTTACGTCTACTTCTAAATGTCATTTAAAGAGTGTATCATGGTGAAATTTCTTCTTCTGGTATGCCAATGATAAATCCTGAAATCATTGAACCAAATGGGGGAGCTTTAAGTGAAATATCTATTGCATTCAAAAATTGTTCTATCTGATGCCATACATTGTGAAAATGTGCAATCAAATTTCCAAAGGATCTTTAGCATAAATAAACTAATTCTTAACCATAAAACGAAACCCGAAATCCAATACAATATATTGGTGGAACATTGGTAGAAGCTTTTCACATGTATAAGTATTTTAATCATGAGTAAGTATTTCATAATGAAAAGTTCTATCAGGTGTCTAAAAGAATAAGCATACCCTGCCTGATGCCACACCCACCATTGCTGTTGAACATGGGATCTATTTCTTTCTAAACAAATGCCAATATATCAACATTGGCCAGGATTGAATAGTATACCATTATGGCTCCAAGAAACAGAAGAGAACATGATTTCCATGGAAGCACCCACTGTGTAATAAGCTTATCATAGAGTGTATAATAAGTTAATTATAGCTATCAAACTAGAGAGGTTCTTCACCAGGTCATATTGCTATCAAAATCAATACCATTTATCTCCAAACTATCTTTAAATCAATACACTGTTTCTTCATGTCTTTATCTAAAACAATTAGATATGTCAGTCATGCATGTATTGGGGCACAGGTTGATCTAAGAAATCTTGAGTGCTTCAGTCAGATTGCTCAATTCAATTAAGTAATTCGTTCAAGTTCACATTAGGAAAAGTGGATCTAAAGCACAGACTGTGGTTAACCACTGCTTCAAAGTATTGCAGAAGGTCTGAAGCAGCTGACTCGAGTTACATACTTTGACTATCTGTCAAGGTTCCACTGCTCAGAAAGTAGAACATTATATATTTCAAACTTCTAAATCCAGCAATTTAATTGGTCCCCAAAATTGATCATATTCACCAGAAATACAATCAGTTGCTGGTATTCATTGGAACTGCCAGTCATAAGGTCTACCTTGAGACTGCTTTTTAAAAACATTTTAGTTTTGCTTTTAGTTACCTATTGATTAGGCTCAATTCAGGAAAGTGACATTAAAAGATTGAGAAATGAAGACAAAAAGACTAATGGTTTGATGTAAGTCTGAAATATAAGAGGTGTTACTGAATACTGAAACTAAGTTTTATCAATGATTAAAGAAAAACTATTAAGAGACTGTAAACTGGGAAATTTTGTCAGAATTTCCATCAGTGCTAAAAATAAGGCTAAAATGAAGCTAATAAGAGTTGCAATTCTGTTAAATGATTTGAAACAAATTAGCATTTTTTCTTTTCTTCTGTCAAATCAAGTCCTTTGTGAATGAAAATTAGACAAATGAAATAGAGTCAGGAAGTCGGTAGAAACTAATTATTTCTATTTTAAGAAGTTATCAGATTGTTAATGGGCTGACAATATCCTGATAACAGAAAATCAATTAAGTTGATCATTGCCTTAACGGATGTTAGTCCAGCAATTTCATAAATTAAGAAAAACTTTTACATTCAGGTACATTCTACACTGTAAAAAGCAACTAAATACATGTCAATGAAATACACACAAGACCTTTCCGTTAATCAAAATATAAAGAAAGAAAAAATATGGATTTTTTTAAAAAAGATACTTGGATTTTTTTAATCCATGGCATTAAATCAACATGTTTTGATTTCTTTTGTAAATGCTCTGAATAAACGGTTGCTACAATTATGGTGAAATCTGAAAACTTTATCTATTTAAGTTATAAGTGATTATATTTTTGTTAATGTTGGCAAAAGAATCGAAAGTTTTATCGGTAGTGTTCTGATACCCTAATTGTTAACTTGGCAATAATTGGAATCTACCAAATGAAAAATGGATCTTAAATGATTGCAGACAATTATACTCAAAGCGCAAGTTTTATATCATCAGAACAAGGGTTGTATTGGCAAATCTCGAGCTTCAATGATCAACAGCACCTTTTCTATCTTAACTATATATCTATGTTTTCTTAACCTATGAACCTATTAGTTCTTAACATGTTTTCAAATATTACTAAACATTAATGCAGTATTTAACATTAAGACAGTATTATTAAGGTATTAAACATTAAGACAGAATTATTAAGGTACTAAACATAAAGATAGTATTAAACATTAAGACAGAATTATTAAGACAGTATTATTAAGGTACTAAACATAAAGACAGTATTAAACATTAAGACAGAATTATTAAGACAGTATTATTAAGGTACTGAACATCAAGACAGATTTATTAAGACAGTATTATTAAGGTACTGAACATTGAGACAGTATTATTAAGGTACTAAACATTAAGACAGTATTAAACATTAAGACAGTATTATTAAGACAGTATTATTAAGGTACGGAACATTAAGACAGTATTATTATGGTACTAAACATAAAGACAGTATTAAACATTAAGACAGAATTATTAAGACAGTATTATTAAGGTACTAAACATAAAGACAGTATTAAACATTAAGACAAAATTATTAAGACAGTATTATTAAGGTATGGAACATTAAGACAGTATTATTAAGGTACTAAACATAAAGACAGTATTAATCATTAAGACAGAATTATTAAGGTACTGAACATTAAGACAGTATTATTAAGACAGTACTAAACATTAAGACAGAATTATTAAGACAGTATTATTAAGGTACTGAACATTAAGACAGTATTATTAAGACAGTACTAAATTTTACTAAAATTACTATTAAGACAATACTACAGTATTAAACATTAAAATACTAAACTTTAAGACAGTACTAAAAATTAAGACAGTATTATTAAGGTACTAAACTTTAAGACAGTACTAAACATTAAGACAGTATTTGATGTTGAAATGTGATATGATAATAGTATAAGGTCAGACAAGTGTAGTTAAATTTCTGGAAAGAAATAATACCATTAATGACACAATTTGCATTTATTTAAGAATATAAATTTGGTTAAATTGTACAAGTTGTCAATTTGATGGATGTAGATCACTGAAACATTACAAAAATATGGAAAGTTTTTTGATCTATGTATGCTTCATTATTTTTGGCTGTAATATCATTTTGGGCAATGACACCTAACCTGGCTAAGTTACAGAATCTGACAAATTGGCATCTTGTGAATAGAAGCTATAAATGTCTTCAAAACACTCCAACTCAAAAATCTCTCGAAAATCCTTTAACATAGTATCATAAACTTTAATACAAAGTTTCACTATCCAGTAGTATTCTTTTATAAAATGATGATATATTCATGAGGCCAGACCAATTTATTTTCTTATTTTACTGATTCCTCCCACCTCAATATTCCAGAAATGACAAAAAACTCAAAACCCAAAACAGCTCTGATGAAGAAATACAGAAACTTCAATTATTAATAAAATAAATGATTTTTGATTCATTCAATACTAGGAAAGTAAGAAAATCCGGGTGAGTCCTGTCCTTCACACAAATTTGATCTTTTTCCCTCCTGCTTTACAACTTAACAAGAAAAATCTGTGAAACAAGAAAATATATCTGGCTGTTTTAAATTCTTTAGTCTCATGACAATCAAAGTATATTCAGCATACATATGATAATGAAACTGGATGGTTACCTTGACTACAGATGCATGTCATTTCTTTAACATCATTAAATTTGCCTTTTTGTAAGAAAAGAGCACATGAGACATATTTAATGTATATCTTTTTGTTTGCAAGTAATTACAATAGATGTATTCTGTTTCCAGTTAAAATATTGTCTAAATGAGTTTATGAATCTATTAACAAAGAGATTGGATGTGACGCAATGTCTTTGGTTCTATTTTTATATACACCTACATTAAGATATATTTGCAGAATAAAGATTATTAAAAAAAAGTTATTAAATTTACCAAATTAAATGCTGCGTTCAAAACGGTCATGATATGAAGTCACAATTCAGAATTAAGATAAATCTTAGAACATAAGGTGATTTGAATATCTGAAATTGAGTTTTACCAGATAAAGCAATTATCTAATATCTTTTCAAGTATTTCTTGTAGAGAGTTCACATACAGATTGTTATTTGATAATTCAAGACACAAACAAGTTTTTATTTCTTGTA
>NW_008709640.1:792926-797047 GCF_000327385.1 Lottia gigantea | reverse complement strand
GACAGGCATGATTTCTTTTTATACTTTCTAGATTTCTTTCTGTATCTCATTGAATTTTCTGCTTTGCTTACAGTGGTTTTGAATTTTTCATAGAGGTATACTATAAAATGTATGATACAATGAAATGTACCATACCACGAGATCAACTATTAAATGCAATGTACAGTGGAACCTCATTTATCCAGTTGCTGATAATCCGGAAACCCTGGTATCCGCACGCTTTTTACTAGGACCGGAATATTTACTATGTAAAATTACCCGTTAATCTGGTGCTTCGGTTTCTGGTTCCGCACGGCTGTGATTGGGAACCAATTATCAAATTCTATAGTAATTAATATTCACCTTCCGGTCGCGTGTTACTGTGAGTTCTTCTAACTGGCTTCCGGATTAGCGATATCTATGATGTCCAAGAATATGAAGCTTCATTTCCTCCCCCTCAACGTGGATTCTGATGAGATCACTGGTGATATTTTGACAGACGACGACATCGTGCAATTAGTTGATAAGTGTGATGTTTCCGAGGACGAAGTCGAGGAAGATGCAAACGAACAAGCATGTTCGGGCATTACATCCTTAGAGGCCAGAAGTCATCTTGACGATAGGCTGGCATTTTGAAAATGACAATGATATTGATAATGTAAATGTTATCTCTTCTGTGATTAGGTCGTTTAAATTCTCAAAGGGAAGTCAAACTACCATTGATGACTATTTTCATAAATAAATGTTGTTGTTATTATGTTTATGATGATGCATATGTTGTAATTAATAAATTATTATTATAAACAGTCAGGTATTGTTTTACACATACAAATATGAGTCTACCATCTGTATTGGACGTGATATTCGTGATGTGTCGAAATGGGAAGGGAAATAACTCTAATTATGACCAGAAAGGTTTGTTTCAACTATCCGGAAATTCGTTAAACCGCACGATTTTATTGGGAACGGGAATGTGCGGAAAAAAGGAGATTCCACTGTACTATACAAATAGATGTACAATCCAATTTGTACAATACAATTAGATGTACAATACAATTAGATGTGCAATACAATTAGTACAATACAATTAGTACAATACAATTACATGTACAATACAATTAGATGTACTATACATTGAGATGTACAATATAATGAAATGTACAATATAATACGACAACAACTTAACTGTCAGCAGTATGCACGACTATACCCCCTCCCTTAGACCACAAACTAAAACTTTTCTACAATTTAGTCTTTGATTCAGCATTTATTCACTAAAGTCAATATTTTCTATTTGATATGTTTGAGTTTTGCTGAACTTGAGATGAAAGTATTAAATAATGTCAGTAACATGTTATTATGTCATTATTTATTATACAGTGTTATTAACTGGACTGAGCTTGTAATATAGATGATGAATAATAAATGAATGCTTTATTAGATCATTCAACTTATTGTCTGTAACAGTGTGCCAGACACTGATCTCTTCTTGTAGCAATGATTTTCCCCCTCTAGGGAAATGTGACTATATCACTTTTCATGTTAAAATGTAATGCACAAATCATGTCTACAATACTTAACGTTTTTTGTTTCATCCATTTTTTGTTAATTGGCGGATTGCTTTTATTAAATCAGTCATAGAAGATGGAAAATTGACATGATGTACTGGTTATTTTCATGTTGAATTTTTTTTTTTTTAATACTAGCAATTGAAAAGATTAAAAGACATTAGATTTGTTCAAAAGCACCATGAATATTCCTTTTTTCTCCTGGAACCTTTTTTATTGACCGTTCTGATGAAATTTAATGACAAATGATTACTGATGCTTCTTGTGAAATCACAGGATTTACATGTATTCCCCACTGGCGCCAGATTGACTTGACTGATCCTGTCAGTTGCACTGCAAAACCTGATCGAAAAGGTTTATTTTGACTCTTAGTGGAGTATTTTTAGAAATTTCTTTTCAAAATGTCAGTCATCAAGGAACAAAAAGTCAATTTTGTCTGCACAGAAGAAAAATAGAATTTCTTTCCCTACTCTCCAGAATTCAATAGCAGATTGGTATGGTGTAGACTTTTCAATTATATAAGGAGATTATTTTGACACAAAAATTAAGAAACTAATATGGAATCAGTGACTAGGAGCATTATGAAGTCATTATTGTGAAAGGTTAAGCTACATCATTTCAAACATATATGTTATGATTCATTTGCCTGAAAAGAGTTTGTCAAACAGTTGCCTATTAACTTTTAATCTTGGTTGAAGTTGCATGATCTTTACTTGCCATTATATGTAAGAATAAGGCGAGTCTGTCCCTTTAAATCTATTTCTTCCTGATGCAAAAATCAATATAATTATAGTCTTGAATCACTCAATCAGTGGCAGTTGGTCTGAAAATATTTAATTTGAATATATACAGTTTATATAGTTTCATTGCTGTATGTATATGACACCTGAAAGCATTTGTATGTAATGCATGTGAAATATGAGAGGTTAGTATTATATTTAATGCATATGATATCTCGAAGAATTGATTTTTATTGCTTATTTTAAAAGCCTTAATCATTAATGACTTGGGCATATATAGGAATAAAATTTGCCAAAATATTGAGTGAAGCAAATATCGTAGCCGTCGTACAATGTATTGTCTGTTACTTTTGTCTCATGTTGAAAAATCATGATGTTATAATGGGCTAGGCTATATAGTATGATATGAGACGACAAGCATTAAAAGTTCACCTATATCTTGTTACCAATTTCTTATGATAATATATTCATACTCTGAGAAAATATATTCAGAACTCAATGAAAACAAATAACAGTCTATGAGAAAATATATTCAGAACTCAATGAAATTAAATAACAGTCTTTGAGAAAGTATATTCAGAACTCAATGAAAACAAATAACAGTCTTTGAGAAAATATATTCAGAACTCAATGAAAACAAATAACAGTCTTTGAGAAAATATATTCAGAACTCAATGAAAACAAATAACAGTCTTTGAGAAAGTATATTCAGAACTCAATGAAAACAAATAACAGTCTTTGAGAAAATATATTCAGAACTCAATGAAAACAAATAACAGTCTTTGAGAAAATATTTTCAGAACTCAATGAAATCAAATAACAGTCTTAGAGAAAATATATTCAGAACTTAATGAAAACAAATAACAGTCTTTGAGAAAATATATTCAGAACTTAATGAAATCAAATAACAGTCTTTGAGAAAATATATTCAGAACTTAATGAAATCAAATAACAGTCTTAGAGAAAATATATTCAGAACTTAATGAAAACAAATAACAGTCTTTGAGAAAATATATTCAGAGCTCAATAAAATCAAATAACAGTCTATGAGAAAATATATTCAGAACTTATAAAATCAAATAACAGTCTATGAGAAAATATATTCAGAACTTAATGAAATCAAATAACAGTCTTTGAGAAAATATATTCAGAACTCAATGAAAACAAATAACAGTCTTTGAGAAAATATATTCAGAACTTAATGCAATATATTCATGCACGGAAAAATATATTCACAAGAAACAATCACAAGTGTAAAGACTTATGGAATGCTATTTAAAATGGTTTATTTATGGAATGCAAACTGTAATGCAGGGATTTTTCGACTTGGGGGTAATTACCATCAAGGGGGTAATTGTGAATTTTCTTTTTAAGGTAATGTGTGGCTTTGAATTCTTTCATGAATTTTATTTGAATAAAGTTGTTCCATTCATTCAGATTTTAATCTGACAAAGAATCCTAAGAGAAAATCACAAAATTTATTGAAGGAAGAGGGGTAATGCAATCGATCAGGCTCCTGAAAGGGTTTATAGAAAGAAAAAGGTTTAAAACTTCTGCTGTAATGTGATATTCTAGGTATGAAGATTGAATCTCTCTGGATACACCTATATATCCTTTCAGACTTGTCTTGTCACCACTTTATGTTTTACTATGTATTAGTAATATCTCTCTATATATGATTATATTATATATATACATTGTAAACATTCAGACGACTAAAATTAAGGCAGCTTAACTCTTATATATTAAGAATGGTTTACTGATTTTTGGTGAGCGTTCAGACAGACATACAAGTTAAGACCGCTTTTGACATTACTTCGTTAGTTATCCGGAA
>NW_008709640.1:661859-662298 GCF_000327385.1 Lottia gigantea | reverse complement strand
AATCAAAAAGTAGTTAATGTATCATTCTGGTTTCAGACTAAGCGAGGACATAGAGCTTATGTTGGGTACACGACCATCTTATTTTTTCCTGTTTGCTTGGAGATATATGGCACCAGTTGCTATGGTTGTGATATTTACAGCTAGTTTAATTGAGATATTTTCAAACGGTATCAACTACGAAACTTGGAATTCAGATTTGGTTTGTATATATTTGTTCTCTTCTTTGGAAATCAGATTATGCTATATTTTTCCAATAGAGAATAGTCTCTTACAGATAAACGTTTTTTTTTTGCAAATACATATACATGTACTCTTGTATTTGTCCAAAAATGAAACAGTCGTATTCGTGAATGTATAGACTCTATTCATATTTTTTTTTCTCCAGGGTATCGTCGAATCACGCCCTGGCCAGGATGGTGTCAGTTATGTGCAGTCTGTC
>NW_008709640.1:526056-661809 GCF_000327385.1 Lottia gigantea | reverse complement strand
TGAATCACTCATCAGTGGCAGTTGGTCTGAAAATATTTAATTTGAATATATACAGTTTATATAGTTTCATTGCTGTATGTATATGACACCTGAAAGCATTTGTATGTAATGCATGTGAAATATGAGAGGTTAGTATTATATTTAATGCATATGATATCTCGAAGAATTGATTTTTATTGCTTATTTTAAAAGCCTTCCTTAATCATTAATGACTTGGGCATATATAGGAATAAAATTTGCCAAAATATTGAGTGAAGCAAATATCGTAGCCGTCGTACAATGTATTGTCTGTTACTTTTGTCTCATGTCGAAAAATCATGATGTTATAATGGGCTAGGCTATATAGTATGATATGAGACGACAAGCATTAAAAGTTCACCTATATCTTGTTACCAATTTCTTATGATAATATATTCATACTCTGAGAAAATATATTCAGAACTCAATGAAAACAAATAACAGTCTATGAGAAAATATATTCAGAACTCAATGAAATTAAATAACAGTCTTTGAGAAAGTATATTCAGAACTCAATGAAAACAAATAACAGTCTTTGAGAAAATATATTCAGAACTCAATGAAAACAAATAACAGTCTTTGAGAAAATATATTCAGAACTCAATGAAAACAAATAACAGTCTTTGAGAAAGTATATTCAGAACTCAATGAAAACAAATAACAGTCTTTGAGAAAATATATTCAGAACTCAATGAAATCAAATAACAGTCTTTGAGAAAATATATTCAGAACTCAATGAAAACAAATAACAGTCTTAGAGAAAATATATTCAGAACTTAATGAAATCAAATAACAGTCTTAGAGAAAATATATTCAGAACTTAATGAAAACAAATAACAGTCTTTGAGAAAATATATTCAGAACTTAATGAAATCAAATAACAGTCTTAGAGAAAATATATTCAGAACTTAATGAAAACAAATAACAGTCTTTGAGAAAATATATTCAGAGCTCAATAAAATCAAATAACAGTCTATGAGAAAATATATTCAGAACTTAATGAAATCAAATAACAGTCTTTGAGAAAATATATTCAGAACTCAATGAAAACAAATAACAGTCTTTGAGAAAATATATTCAGAACTTAATGCAATATATTCATGCACGGAAAAATATATTCACAAGAAACAATCACAAGTGTAAAGACTTATGGAATGCTATTTAAAATGGTTTATTTATGGAATGCAAACTGTAATGCAGGGATTTTTCGACTTGGGGGTAATTACCATCAAGGGGGTAATTGTGAATTTTCTTTTTAAGGTAATGTGTGGCTTTGAATTCTTTCATGAATTTTATTTGAATAAAGTTGTTCCATTCATTCAGATTTTAATCTGACAAAGAATCCTAAGAGAAAATCACAAAATTTATTGAAGGAAGAGGGGTAATGCAATCGATCAGGCTCCTGAAAGGGTTTATAGAAAGAAAAAGGTTTAAAACTTCTGCTGTAATGTGATATTCTAGGTATGAAGATTGAATCTCTCTGGATACACCTATATATCCTTTCAGACTTGTCTTGTCACCACTTTATGTTTTACTATGTATTAGTAATATCTCTCTATATATGATTATATTATATATATACATTGTAAACATTCAGACGACTAAAATTAAGGCAGCTTAACTCTTATATATTAAGAATGGTTTACTGATTTTTGGTGAGCGTTCAGACAGACATACAAGTTAAGACCGCTTTTGACATTACTTCGTTAGTTATCCGGAAGTTCAGAGGTGATAATACCATTGTGCATGGGCATTATGATATAGGTTAAAATGGCGGGAATTTGTTTGGACGAATGTGCACGCGCAGACATGACTTATCCGGCTTAAGATTAGCCAGGAGAGTTCAGATGACAAAACTAAGCTGGCTTAACCAGCCACCAAGACAGTCAAGACAGCTTAAGTTTAACTGGTTGCGTTCAGGCGACTAAAAAAAAAAAACGGGCTGAAAGAACAATAGTTAGACTGCCTGAATTTTAGTCATCACGCACTACTAAGTAAAAGGTATTTTTAAAGGTTTTTGTGATATGAAACTCAAGGGTAAATATGACAAGGTTAAAAAATAGTCTAAAGGCATTGTAAAGAGGTTTTCAAATAAATTATGTATATAGAAGACACTGATTTGTATCATTCCAGTTTTTAATCAGTCTGTGGTCTTGGCCATACCACTAAAAGTAAGTGTTTTAAGTGTGGCTATGGTAAAAGCTATTATTGATATATTTAAGGAACTTTAAGATAGTGACATTTAAGTGAAATTTCCACAGATGTCTGTAAAATCTCTCTTTCCAATCCCTTTAATGTCTTGCATCTTGTAATGTGAGAACTGATGATTAAGGACATTAAGCAGACATATAAAAACTCAAAAGACAGTGTTATGGTTGGTATGAAAGAGTAGAAATTGTCTAATTATTGTCTCAGACAAAATGAGTATATAATGGGTAATTGAGTATTTTTACTACATACTTTATTCAACAGACACAAAAAAATTGTGTTAAGTCTCCAAAGGTTATTGCAGCTGACAGTTAAAGACATTGAATTGAAGTTAAGAAAGTTCCCAAGACGATTGTTATGTATTGATTATTATGTGATAATTGCATTTACTGACTAATTTGAAGATAAGTTTTATTAGTAAGGGTCAGTAAAGTTGATGATGATGTAGTAAACAATGTGTTAATGGCATGGGTATAAATGATAAAAATCTGTACAAGTAAGACAATTACATTAATCAAAATCTCGTCCAAAGTTTGGCCAAATTAAGAGTAAAAGTTGTAAAGTAGTGGACTCCTCCAAGGAGAAGTACCATCAGGTGTTTTGAAAATTTATGCCTGACCAAACAAATCAACCAAGATGCAAGAAACAGATTTGTAATATATGACTAGAAGTTTGCTATAACGACTATATATTGTTGTATTGGCCCTTCACAATCTAATACCATCTTCATTAGCCCACATGGTGCAGAAAAGTAGGACATAAAACTGTATTCATTTCATTTTCATTTTTCACAATCTGATAAACAATAAACCCCAATCCTTTCCTTGACCATGAGGTTTGTGCATGCAGTTTCACATAGGGTATATTTTTTTTAAACTATTTTAAAAATAGTGATTATGGTAACAGTATAAACCTACCGATGTTCTCTTCCCAATTTGCAAAACTTATCCTACCCTATGACTTAAGTAGGTCTAGCAGTGTTGCTCTTCTTACAAATGAAGTGTTACATTGATATATAAGTTGAACTTTACCAAACATATTACTAAATATGAAAAGTGTTCATGGTAACAATATACTGATGTTTTTTATATCCGGATATCTACTTTCATGCAATCCAGACATACCTACACTATACCCTATTCTTAATGAGGAACTCAATGCAGAAATTCAAGCCATTAAAGAATTTATCTGTGACTGGCATACTTCCTGGTAAGATAACTTAGACCTCACTTCATAAAATATCATATTAATTTTCTTGCTTGAGGTAAATGAAGTTCTATAATGACTCTCATGGCAGAAAGATAATATGTCAAGTATATTGTATCATGAACAATTTGAAATGGAAAAAGTAAGCTGACCTGCCATAGTTTTGACTGATTAAACCCTCAAGAATGTCTGTGCCTTCTAACATTATTGACAGCTTTAGCACTTGCCAAAACCATCACTATGTATACCAATCATAATACGAACAAATAGATTTAAGGTAAATACAAAGCACTTTTTAAAAGGATAACAACTTCATGATGGATGCTTTCTACGAGTTGATCTTTGGCCAAACCTTTCTCTATTTTATGTACCCATTTAAAGCTATTTGACTGGAAGATCAAGTTTGAATTTGTGCTATTTTCGACCGTTAAAAGCAGAGTTATTGCCCTTGCCCCAAAATCTTGAATGTGCTATTACTCTTAGTTTTCAACCGATTTTGATGAAACTTAAAATGGATGTTATTGGACCTAAAATGAAATGTTTGAGAAAGTTTAGTTTACTTCTGATTAAATTTAAGGCTTTTTCAAGATTTAGGCCTATTACGTCAGTTTTGAGGAGTTATTGCCCTTTAACCTCTTACAGTAAGTGCTTCTATCAACATCAATTGCTCGTAAACACTCTAAAAACTAGAGTGTTTGAAGGAATCAAATGAAATTCGGTATGTGCATACATATTCATGAAACGAAGGTCCGTCCGTCCGTTTGCTTGTAAACGCTCTTTTTTGATGGAATCAAATGAAAATCGGTATGTGTATACATATTCAAAAAACAACGATCAAGTTCGAATTTGAGCTATTTTGACTGTTAGAAGTAGAGTTATTGCCCTTTCCCCAAATTCTTGAATATTTACCATCTGCATGCTGTGGTGGGTGTATATGGCTGTGGTCCAATATCTTTAATACATACTCCTAACATGTTCAGCTTTTACGTCAAGTTTGTGTTCCTCAGATTTATACAACAAAATACTTTTTACAAAGTATTTACAATTACTGTTATAATACGTTATAATAATGTTATTATGTTGTAAAATCAAATTATTTGATAAGGAAAATACTTCGTAATTCGGTACCAGTACGGATTATTATCTCCTCTCAAACAACATATCATCATCAAAGAGAATTATGTTATTGGTATATATAGATCTGGTTTCATGGAGTTTATTTTCAGAGTAAATAAATTGAATATATTACTTTCTATAAGTTGGTCATAAACTTGGGTGGTTTAAAATCAAAATGTTTAATTTACCAGGAACAGAATTTGAATAACTTGAAATATACTGCTAAAAAGATGCAATTTTTTTGTGACGCAAATAGCTATACTTCAGTCCAAAAGACACTGAACTATTTAAGCTTTCTCCAGGGTTTTTATAAACTACTTCAAAGGCAAATACATAGCTGGATGATAATAATGTGGAAGAGCCATAAATAGGCTGATTAGTAGCCAGGGGTTTTCACTAATAGAGTGGTAATCATGAAAACTATTAGAAACCTTGGTAAAACAGTACTTAGATTTAAAAAAGCTTCCATGTGCATCATTCCCATTTCCCGTTTGACGATTGTTGTTCTGTGTGACAATATCCAGATTTTGAAGATGCTATCTTGAATACCATTTGGTTTGAATTTTAATTGTTTCAGTAGTCATATTCTTTGTAGAATTTCATGAATCACAGGCATCGGATAGGAAACGAAAATGATAAAAAAACCTATAAAACCTTAAAATTCAAAATTCTTTTGGTCACTCATCACCTGTAGCTAAGCTGTTAGATGCATTAGAAACATTGTTTTTTGCTGAGGAAGTGAAATTGGATTGGATTCATTGTAATATTGTCCAAACATTTTGACTGAAAAGAATCCCATCCCATTTACAAGTCAATGCTTTTGACACAATACTTATATTGGCCTAAATATCATCAATATCTCGTAAAGGATCCAATCAAATTTGACACTTCTACCAACAATAATGTGTCCAGTGTAGTTTGTAATGAGAAGACTTTGGAATGTAGACCATAAAAACTCTTCCAAATCCCAATTAAAGGCACAATTACATCTCCAACTTGATGTTGTAATTTTACATAAGCTATAAATCATTCAGAGTAATGACGATTTTTACCAATCAACGGACAAATTCTTGATGCTATTATAAGGCAGCTGAATAAGTGCTGATATGATATATCACAATCACATGGATGCACAGGGAAGAGTGCTGCTATGAATAAATTTTCTAGAAAAAATCCCCCAAACCAATTGAAGACAGAACTCAGGCAATTCTGTGACCCACAAGAATTTTTTTTAAGAATAAGTTACAGACCTGAAAATCTTTGAAAGTCATAATTCAAACTTGGCAAGATTTTAATAATCTTTTACTGTGTTTAAGGTAAAAATGCTACACATAAACTAACAAATTTATCACAAGCATTTTCAAGAAACTTTAAAACTTCAAACCTTTTAACATTTATTCCAGCTTCAGGGAGAATGCACCTTATATGAAATTTTTTGTAAAATTGTGAATTCAGTCATTTGTTTCTCATCAATTATTAATTATTTCTATGAATAAAGGGGGTGGATGCCATTAATACAGATTACATTGCCTATTCCTGAACACCTGATACCAATTTGCAGTTCTGCAATGTCAACTTCTAATCCCAGCTGGATCTATATCATTATCTTCTAATCTCATTTTGCATATATTATAATCTTGTCATTTGGGGTCTTTTTTGTTTGAATGTCCTTTCTTTTTAACTAGAAATTATTTAAGCAACTGTGTCTGATTGACATTGCAAATTTTGAAATATTTATTTGCATATATTCAGAAATATTTGTATATGCGTATAATGAAATACTTATATGCATAATTTGAATTATTTTTTTATGTCATTTGAATATGCATATTTTGAAATATTTATATGCATATTATAGAATATTTATTCCGTTGTCTACTAAAAGCAGAGTTAAACATTAAATGGTAAAAATATGTTGATATTGTAAAAAGAAGTTACAAGCAAATCGAATTCATTAATCGTAGATTACTCTGTCTATTGACTTGGATTAAAAAAAACCAGGAGAGTTTAACATCGTTAACAAAATCTGATAAATCAATTTATAAAAGAAGAAAGAAATTTAAAACATCTTTCTATTGTTAAACTGAATCGTGCATTTCCTTTCAAAAATAGTCTTTTACATTATCTAGTTGTGTATATTGCAAGGCACGATATCATATACAGGTAGACCAACTGATAAAGGGGAAAGAGGTCTGAGATTTGAGAAAATATGGTATATAGAAACTTACCAAAGAAGATTGAAGATCTACTCCAAATATATTCTCTGAATTCATCACAGTCATTATTTATTTTCAAACACTTGTAAAATTAATTGTGATAATATTTGAAGGGGTAGTTAAGAACTTTGTTATACACTTTCAAAACTATCTTTTAAATATCATAAAAAAAACTTTATGAAAACTTCTGAAGTTAGTAATAGAGAAAGTTAAAGGTGTATCACAATATGGCACTGTCTTGCTACTAGTAGTTATATGTATATATTGATCAAGGCTGAACCAATCAGATGTATATATCCACTGTTAACTCTAAGACTCCTGAATATTAAATCACTAAACTTTCATGAAGGGATTTCTACTGGCAATGATTACTATGTCCAGTCAGTCCCATTATTTTAGAAACATAAGACATTGCTAATAAATTTTGTTACTTGCTATTGATTGATAATCTTTGGTCTCCCTACGTCAATGATGTTATACATATCAATAGATCATGAGACCTATTTCATGCACATTGGCCCTAAAGAGAAGAACAATAGACAAAAAAAATATAATAAATTAAACATTAAAGTCACTTTTTTGCCATTTTCTTGGGTGTTGATTTTGGTCTTCAATATATGTGTATAGTCTTTACAATTACTAGAATTGTACAAAATCGCATAATTCTTTCGAAATACCACAAACTAAGAATTTCTTTTCCTATTTCTATAATATTTAGAATCTATATACCGTATGTCTTTTCGATATATATCACAGAGTATTTTAAAATGACGAATCATCTTTTTAACTTTCAAATTTAGCGAATAATTCTAGACAAATTTCAGGAGTGAGCTGTGAACTGATTAGCTTAGCTGGAAAATTTCTGTTCCTAAGACTTAAGGTACAACAGGTCAAACAGATGGCGAACTTGTCCCTTTAAAGCTATTAGTGGTTAAGTAAATCTAATGGCTTCTTAAAAATGTATGAACATTGGGAATAGTTGAAAATTTCTATTATTGCGTTTCAAAGATAATGAAATGTTCAAGCTTGCATACTAAATCTGTGTTATCTTGGTTTGCGGAAGTTTGTTTTGTCAGTGATTCATTCTTTTACTTCTACTTATTTATTTCATTATAACTGTTGATTACAGTATTCCTTCTGGTCTGTTACCACTTTTCTCTGAGTTATCTTCACTTAATTTATTTTAGATTTTAAAACTTTTTCTGTTAAGTTACATTTCCGGCAATGATAGTCTACTGATAGCGCCCATCCTGTACTGTATGGAATGTTCTTCCTATACTGGTTAGTGTGTCCTTCCTGTTTTGATTATATTGTTATGATAGTGTACTGATTATAATGTCTTTCCTGTATTGATTATATGGTAATGATAGTGTACTGATTATAATGTCTTTCCTGTATTGATTATATTGTTATGATAGTGTACTGATTATAATGTCTTTCCTGTATTGATTACATTGTAATTATAGTGTACTGATTATCATGTCCCTACTGTATTGATTACATTGTTAAGATAGTGTACTGATTATAGCGTCCTTCCTGTTTTAGTTATTATGTTATGATAATGGACTGATTATAGTGTCCTTCCTGTTTTAGTTATTTTATGATAATGGACTGATTATAGTGTCCTTCCTGTTTTAGTTATTATGTTATGATAATGGACTAATTATAGTGTCCTTCCTGTTTTAGTTATTTTATGATAATGAACTGATTATAGTGTCCTTCCTGTTTTAGTTATTTTGTTATGATAATTGACTGATTATAGTGTCCTTCCAATACTGATTAGTGTGTCCTTCCTACACTAATTAGAGTGTACTTCATGTATTGATTATAGTGTTCTTGTTGTACTGATGGCAGTTCCCTTGTACTGATTTTTAGATTCCTTCATGTAACAATGTACATGTATCTATCTATTTCTCTTGATTATAGAGTCCTTCCACTACTTAAAACAGTGGCCTTCCTACATTGATTATAGTTGCAGAAAAGTTTTCATAGTTTTTTCATACTTTTTTGTGCTTATGTTAGTAACCTGGACTCTCTTTCAATTGAAACATCTAGCTTTCAAAACTGAACAAATCCTTAGAAGCAAACAAAGCAAAGTTTGAAGTGAAAGAGTCTTTGTTTGACGAGTTAATTTAATTTTAAATTAGAAGTTGACAATTCAAAGATAAAAGACATTACCTTTCTTGAAGTCTGTGGTTGTTTTTAGTATCGTTTTAATGACCAAATTGACCATTTGACTGTTTTTGTATTCACATATCCAATATCTTGATAATAGATCAATAAGATTATCATAATGAAACGTCTGTGGTCAATAGAGCTTAGTTTGTTACAAAATAATTTATCTCTTGTGGAATGTTAAATAGTTCATAATCTGTCACTCACACCTGTCACCACTTATTTTCAATCTCAGGCATTGGTACTATTTCTAATTTCAATGTCATTCATTGGTACCATTTCAATGACAGGCATTGGTACTTTTACTAATTTCAATGACAGGTATTCGTACTTTTACTAATTTCAGTAATTTCAATGTCAGGTATTGGTACTTTTACTAATTTCAATGTTAGGTATTGGTACTTTTACTAATTTCAGTAATTTCAATGACAGGCATTGGTACTATTTCTAATTTCAGTGTCATTCATTGGTACCATTTCTAATTTCAATCTCAGTACTAATTACTAATTCAGTAATTTCAGTGTCAGGTATTGGTACTTTTACTAAATTCAATGTCAGGTTTTGGTACTTTTACTAATTTCAATGTCAGGCATTGGTACTATTTCTAATTTCAAACTCAGGCATTAGTACATTTACTAATTTCAAACTCAGGCATTGGTACTTTTACTAATTTCAATGACAGGCATTGGTAGTTGTACTGTCTTTCATTGTCAAGCATCGGGGACCATCACTTATTTTCAATACAGACATCTGTACTTTGACATATTTTTAATGTCAGACATTGGTTCATATTTTATTAAAACCAAATACGACTTATCTTCTCTACTAATTTCAGTAATTTCAATGACAGGCATTGGTACTTTTCAATGTCAGGTATTGGTACTTTTACTAATTTCAATGTCAGGTATTGGTACTTTTACTAATTTCAATGACAGGCATTGGTAGTTGTACTGTCTTTCATTGTCAAGCATCGGGGACCATCACTTATTTTCAATACAGACATCTGTACTTTTAACATATTTTTAATGTCAGACATTGGTTCATATTTTATTGAAACCAAATACGACTTATCTTCTCATGGTTTTGATATTGATGTTTTCAATTTAACATTGATGTTCGGATATAATTTTGTTTAAGATGAGTCTGTCTGTTATTGTTTTATCTTCAGATATATGTTAGTACAAGTTTACAACATTCTTCAATAACCTGTACAATGCGTGGCTGATAGTATAGCAACAAATATTTGTATAAACCAAGCAACAAATTATTGTTTTCCCATTGTTCTGTTTGTTATTTGAAGAAAATACTCTTAGAACATAGTTGTGAAGTTACCAGTCAAAGCATTCATTATAATAGTCTCTTGTATGAAAACAATCTTATTATCTAAAATCAAAATTAGCTATGTGGACTCTCAAAAAGAAAAATTTACATAGAACATAGTTTTGAAGTTACTAGTCGAAACATTCATTATAGCAGTGTCTTCTACACAAACCATTTAATTTTATGAGCTATTTGAACTCTCCAAAAGGGACACAAAATTGACAAACAATGTCAAAGAGTTGCATAAGGTGTCTAAAAGAGAGAGCATGCCCTCCCTCTCAATCAACATGCACTTACTATCTGTTATCAGTAAAACTTACATGAGACAAAGCAGCTTCTAGATGATATAATATATGCTCAGAAAAAGCTAGTAACATAATAGTTGTGATTTAAACATGTATTCTGAAGAAATTCAAAATCAAAATAAATCAATCCCTAGTTTATAGAAAAAGTCTGTAATTTGCATTGAATATTCCTGTTAGTTTCACACTGTTTTCTTGAATATAACAGCACAAAATGACATGAATTAAAGCTATCAAGGACAGACTGACGCAAGAGCTTTGAAACTTTGATATTATTTGCTTAGTTTATTTAAATGGTCTTATCTTGGTCATCTTTATTCAGTATTTTACCCGACTAGGATTGAAATATATATAGAGAATAAGATTACTTGAATAAAACATGTCAAAGATGTCATTATCAGTGACTTTTTTCTATAAATTATTCAGTGGTGGGGCCAAGTTAGTCCGAAATATCCGCCTCTGATAGATCATGAGCCCTGTTTTATAGGGATATTCCTCACTTTGGGCTAACAAAATATTGAATAACCTTTACTATGACTGTAAGTTAATGTTTGACATCGTTGTAACTGTGACCCTTGAACTTTTGGCTGCAGAACGAGAGATTAGTTTAAATAAAACTTTGATGGAACCTGGACATGAGGTAAATGGTGAAGGGGGATTATGATGGTTTGACTGTTTACAAAAATATTTCCCAATATATCTGGGTTTGGCGGATTTGTTCATAAGTTATCTTTATTCATTATTCCTATTATTGATCATTGATGTTATGGTTGTTCTTCCACTGAGAATTGTAAAGTAAAGCTAGCTTAAAGCCAGCTTTATTGCTGAACTTGTTGAGTTTACACAGAGTTTAACTGGCTCCCGAACGATTTTAGCCTCGATCACAAAGTTGCTCATTATTGACAACTCGTGATGTACAAGACTGCCCTTTAAACCAGTAGACCAGAAAATCAGTACGCCACCTATTGCTGAACAAGATAAAGCTGGCTTTTTGCGTTTTCATTGAATATTTGGCAAAAGCTGGCATTTCGCCTCCCGATAAATTGACCAACACAAAAAGAGAGGTCCATAACAGTTTGACAATTTGCCCAGTGGAAAAACACAAAAGCTAGCTTACAGCCGGCATTTTCCCTCAGTGGAAACACAGTTAATATGTCAAAACTTTCACGGTCAGTTGTTCTAACAACGACTATTGACCTTTGGTAAGGCATTTTTAACCATTATTCCACTTAAAGTAGATGTAAACTATAAATGTATTGGTGGATGTCCAGAAACCAAAACCTGAAATATAATGTGTCAAGACGCCTCTTCAGACATGTATGCTAAAATCATTTACTGGTTATACATGATACAAGTATGAAACTTTTATTTCTAAACTCAGTCATTGAGAAACATTTTTATTGTGCTTTCCATGACTTGGTGAACTTTGAATATATGTCGATTATTCCAGCTTAGCTGAATGTATGTATGGTCTAGGAAAAGGATTATTGGGCTGTTCTTGTTATTGCTTGGTCTTTTGATTTTAGACACGCTAGAAGGCAATATTCTTGTCATATATTGCCAAAACTTAATTTACCATCAAGAAAAACTCAATCAAAAAAAAAATACAAATTATTTTACATGAGTTATTGCCCTTGTACACATTAGATTTTTTATTTATGAACACTCTATAATCAGTACAATTCTTGATGGATTTTGAGGCAATAAACCCTGTCTAAATCACCCAGTATTTTTTCAAAACTTACTCTATGTAACATGGTTCTTTTTTACCTAACAAACCTCAAGAAGAAAAATCATTGATATTGAAAATATTTTCAAAGCTTCTATCTAGCTTCATTTAAAAAAATAATATTTGAATTATGGACATATTTTATAAACCGTGAATATTAATCAAACGGACTTTTAAATTTATACATTTTTGATGTAGGCCCTACTTGATGCCCTATGTACATATGAAATGATATTTATCCTGGAGAAAACTTGAAATTGTGACATGATAACCTAGCTTTCATTATAAAATAGTGACTCCTTACTTCTACATATGTGACCTTTTTTATTGGCCTCTAGCCATGATGTAACATGTCCACTTTTTACCTTTAAGACAATTATCAATGGACCAAAATTCTCCAAGACTTGTCTATCCAGCCTTTCAATATAAAATTCCTATACACTGGATATTTTGTGATAATGGTTATAGGAGTCTGGGTACAAGAGTATGAAATTTGAGCATTATGTGTGAAGTAATAACTGTATGGTTGAATTTTGATGTGTTAGACATATAAATGATAGTGACATTTGTTATGTTAGGTTTTACAGATTGTAATGAATTGTGTCTGATAAGACCATTTCCTCTGGAGATTTGAAATTAACTGATTTGTCTGCCGACAACAATCCTCATATGTTAAACACACATTTAATTAATTTAGTAGAATTTCACAAGTACATCTATTATCTATTTCAACTGGAGTTTTATTTTCACATCTGAACGATTGTTTTGCAATATACATACCGATATGCCCATGATTAAATATAATAGGTAAACAGTACCAGTGTTCACAGCTCACCGTCAAAATCTGATTCTTCAAATCCATGTGTGTCAAATCATCTGCATTTGAAAGTTAAAATAATGACTACTCTTTTTCTGATAATCCGCAAACCCCCAAAATTGGCAACCAGGGCCTAGGAAATCAATAAAAATTTGTGTCACTTTTAAAACGTAATTTGATTATGGAAAACTATTTTCCCTTTGATTTCTTAATGGGTTGAAACTTAGTAATAATTTATGGCCAATTCCATTTCAGGGCAAAGACTTAAATGAATTAAGAAGACATACACATGGTAATACAGTTGACAGATTTACGCTACGTAAACTCTTACAGAAGGTCTTTAAGAAATGTAGATGTCGTGAGGTACATGAAAAATTCTCACAAGATGAGGTAAATCACTTTAATCTAATATTTTACATGCAATTATTCACTCCGAAGAACTCTATCATGCATGTGCTAAGAACATTTAAAATGTCAATGGTAGCTATGATTGATATACAGATGTCTTAAAGGGATAGTAGAGAGGTTTTCCCAAAATTTTAAGTCTATCGGGGACAGTGATAGCATCCATTTGCACAATTCCAATTTTCAATCACACGTCTGTGGTTTCTGTAATTCCCTTAAAACCAAATGTTTGATGAAGATACAGATTGAAAATATGCTTTATCACATATGGCCCTTTTTGATTAGTGAAAAATTTAGAAAACCTCTTTACAATCCCTTTAATATGATATTTGCATGTATACATATTTAAGAGAAGTGCAACTTGTGCAATTTGGTTTTGTTTTAACAGAGTGCTAGAATTCTTAAAATTCTTTGCCCTATTGTGATATGTGAGCATCTGCTGGAAACCTGAAGCATCCCACTTTGCATACTTGTGCATCAACAACCGTGAACAATGAAATATTTCTTGAATATCTTCATGCATCCTTAACAGTTGTGTATAACAGATCGGAGAAAAGATTGTTATCTTTTGAAGTATCACATTAAGGCTTATCTCTGATCATTTTGCAAAATCACGTTTTTTAATCTTTTTGGATGACTGGCAAAGTGTTAAGAACTTAGAAGGGAACTATGTAGAGAAAGAAAATAAAAACAAACAGTTTTGTGCAGTATTTTCACAGTTAGGCTTGGAACTTTTATTCAGCCAGCTCCTGTATGCAACACATTTGATTTAATAAGCAGTTTTAAGTAAAATCTGTCAGACATGCCCACATGAGTGTGCAATGACCCAGAGTGATAAGATTGTGCAACAAGTCTGTGTATCACCGACACATGAGTGGGAATTGAAACTGCGACAGCTATGTTAAGTGGTCTTTTTTCATAAAACTGTTTTCACCAAATATTCATCTTCCCTTTAGTTATTTGATAATATGACACAACCCATAGAGTTGAAACAAATAAACTCTACCAACATTTCGAAACATGTTGGTTTATATCATAATATTACACAATTCTGCATGTATGTTACTAGAACAATTGCGAATTAAACTTTTCTTATAGTTTTCCAATCCTTTAGTTGTGATTAAAATAGACAAAAACTAAAAAGCAATTTTACAGATAAAGTGAAAAGTTTGAAAAAAATCTGATAAAGTCGTAGAAAATGAAATCAGATTCACTGAGCTTTGTATTAATATTCAATGGTTTTATTTTTTTATCTTAGCTTATGAGGTTTGAATTCCTTACATGATTCATTTGATGAGTTACAAACAAGAGAAAATCAGTGCGTTGATGCATTAAGAATGACATAAAACTAACAGCATTCAGAAAACAATCACTTCCTTGTCGTTCTGCAGAATATTTTTCTTTGTGCCATGTTACTTACTTATATGCAGTATGCACCATGCGTTAGTAGTTAACAGTGACACGATATCAATGTTAATAATCCTGAATGACAAAAAGCGCTTCACCTACAAGTTTGGAACTTGGTAACTCTTTTAAGAGAAAGTTAAAAACACACCTTTTTGGATGATCCGTTACCTATTAAAAACTGGGTGTTTTTACCCCCTGCTGCCAAAAATCTTGTATGAATACACATATGTACAAAACTGTAGAGAACTGTGCTTGGCTCAGTGGCAGTGTTTAATATCTCACTTAATTACATTAGTTTTTTATTGGCAAAACAGTTCATTAATTCTTTGAAAATAACATTTAAAACAGTAATGGTTTAAGCTTATGTCTTTCATGACAAAGCTTACTTTTTTAATGTTTTGTGTATCTAATTTCCATTAAGGAAGATTTTCCAGTACAATTTGTATGTTTGATGTAAGAGATAAATAATGTTTTATTATTTTTACTATGTATAAAATACATGATAATTTTAAAAATTAAATCAGTTTTAAATTGATAGTGTCTTTTTGTGGTTTCCACATGAACTGTCTTGTTGAACTTTTTATCATGAGTAATAATTAAAAGATTAGAATGAGTTTTAATTAAAGGCTAGTTTTCATCATGGTTCAAAGTTTTCAATCTTCACTTCATCTAATTAAATTAAAGTTGGCTTGTCAGGAACTTTAACACTTCAGATTTTATCTTTAAAATAATCAATTCTCTAGCTAAAGTAAAAAGATGATCACTAAAAGCAGGAATCATATGATATTGTTGCAAAACGAATTTGTCAATAATTGGATCATAAAAACCATGTTTGTATTGATCATGCTATGATACATATAGAGGTTTCCTGTGTTAGCACCAACAACCCTAAACTGTTTAAAGGGAAATCTCTTTTTGAATAAGGATTGCATATGCACAAGTTGTTTTCTGTTTGCACCATGCAATTAAGTATTAATACTAGGCAAGTCTTTAAGTGATATATTAGCCCTTGTATGCAAGATATGGTGTATTTACAACATTTTTCAATTCAATAAAAAAAAAAAGATTCTTCATTGCATATATATATAATACAAGGTTTATATTCTACACGCTGGTATTTGTTGTGATTTGATTTCAATAAGTTACGTTACTTCCCTTGTATAATAATAAGCATGTGTATTGATTGCTTTTATCGTACATTAAGTGACTATATTAAAGGAATTCTACCTGTTAGAATACACCCATTCTACAGCTACAATTTGTGTTCAATTGTGGTCATTGATTAAGTTCATTTGCATCCCAAATTATGCCTTTCATAAGGTGAAAAAAGCATCTGGGTAATCGATAATAAATCCTGAATAGGTTTATATTGATGTAAATTTGCGAGGTCGAAGGTCAAGGAGATGGGGAAACTCTGATTTTGTGGAATATCTTGTTTAGAGTAAGGGAGATAACTGTTTCAATTTCTAAATGTAATTAAAGAACTCCCGTTAGTAGGTAACTGAATTGATGATTAATTTAACACTTATAACGGGTAATTAAGGGATTATCAGATTATCTGGTTGGTAATCAAGTTATGTAATACCAAGCAGTGATTAATGGCTTTATACTTCATTAGACTAGAGTTGTCATTAAATTTTGCATTTGACCGACATTGAATGCCATGTAATGGCTAACCTATTACCTATTAACAGATATTAACAGAATGTCATTAATATTAATCAGTATGCTTGAGGTATCTTCTCCTTTTCATTTCTCATGTTCATTCACCAAGTTCACTTAATCACATACCTTAAAGAGGTCTTATAAATTTTTTATATTTTTATTTTATTAGCACATTAAACTCAATTCCATTTATACTTAAAATGATTTTTACGGAATTTTCTTCCTGTATGTCTGAAATCATTAATCCCTCTCATGGCTCACCATATTTGTAGATCAATTGTACTCGGATCTGAGAAACAGGGTTTGTTCAGTAAAGCTCATCAATAATAAGTTTCACAGCTTACTGTTGAAATATGAAATATATTCATAATTACTCATGTTTGAAAATTACGGATGACTAGACTCTACCATAATGTACAACAGTTAAAGACACCCCTTATTTATAGATCTCAAGACGAATACCAGATGAACTAGTGAAAGAATAGATAAAAAGTGAAATTGCTAATTTCAGGTATTTTTGAAGGAATTATGCGTTTTTGTACAGTTCCAGTAGTTCTGAGGATTATTTACATATATTCAAGGCCCAAATGAACCTTCAAAAACGGTGAACTATGGCCATTAAAGCTAATTCAGATTTAAAAATTGACCACTGGAAAATGGTTTCTGGTTGTTAATTTGTCAGATAATTGAAGTGGTCAAGATAATTATTGGAAGTTATGAATCTTGTTGCTGAATGTAACTGTTTCTGATAAACATGTACAATTGATGGCCTATGTCTGTTATTTTGAAAATATGTATATTATACTGGTTTTATTCCTCATGAAGCAGATTAGTGGCATAAGTTTCCCTATAGAATTTACATTTATAAATCATTCAAGAGCAGAAATGGTTTTTAAAACAGGAAATTTAAATTTCCAATGTCTTATAATTATCTTTACTTCACAATTTTTGTTGTTGTGTTCATAGCCACAACGATTAACAATGTCAACCTGACATGTGCCAATTAAACCTTCTACTGTCATGCCATCATGGCCTCTAGCAACTCAGAAAAATTAGAAATTTAAGTTATTAGAATTTTCTGTGGAAATATGTCATTTTAATGGTTGTTTATAGTGACTGTTACCTTGGACTAAGTAGCAGTTTAAACAAAGTTCCAGAAAAATGGGTATACATGAACACAACCAACAAAAGTAAATGTTACCTTGGCCCAACAAGACACCTTGGCCTCTTGCGATTTTTAAATGGTTGTCGTCAGTGACTAATACTAATGAAAAAATGTGTTTGAACTAACACTATTGAGTGTTACTTTGGCCTAACATGTCACCTTGGCTTCTTGTGGTTATCATTTGTTTTTGAAATGGCTGCCTTCAGTGACTGTTACCTTACTAAAAAATGTATTTGCACTAACGCAGTTAAATGTTACCTTGGCCCAACATGTCACCTTGGCCTCATCTTGGCCTACAAAAAAAATTTCAATAATAATCTTCACAGTGTGATATTGTCTTCTTTCTAATTTCACCATGATTATAATATTGATGTAATCCTCACTTGTTTTGCTATTAATAAATAAAAAATTCAATACATTGTCAGATCTATTTAACGTCAAGAATGATCAGGCTGGATAACAATAAACTGAACAAATATGGTAGTACTGACATTTAATTTAGAAAAAAAAAGTTTAAAGCTCCATAATATTTGATTTAATTGACTATTGTGATTGTCAGTTGATGTCCTCTAGGATATTGACCTAGTTTTCTCTGTTTGGCACTCAATATTAAAGATGTCAAATAAATATCAAGGCCGGAGTGTCCTATGGTAGACACAAGATTAATCTGTACAATTAAAAAATTTCATGAATGACAAAACTGCACTGGATATTCAATAGACTCTAATACATAGATAGTATGATTGGTGGTCTGATTCCTCATTATTATTATTACGAGTTATCTCCCTTGAGAATGGACACACTTCCGTTTCCAATAATCTGATGTTAAATGAATCTTCATGAATATAAAACTTATAAACCTAAGTTTTGCCTCAATCTTCTTATGATATTATAAGTATCAAACAGAGAAAGTTACCATGGACCTTTATTGTGTCTGTAATAAAAAAGTAGTAGAGATTTAACTTTGTAAAGAAAAGTGTCTCCATGAATACCAGATAGAAAAGGTTGTTAGAGTTAATATTGCTGGATTGTCATGTGGTGTGCATATCAGTGAAAATCCCAGACACATTAGATGAATTGCTTTCAAATGTATTTGTTTCCCTGTTAGTGATGCAGGACAATTATCCCAGGCCCTGTGGTGCTACAGGCTGTGCAAATAAAAACAGTTACAAATTAAAAAAAGAGAAGACTAATGCAAGGGTCCTGCAAAATTTTTCTCATTGCCCACTGTGTGGTATTGCTTGACTTCATTAGTCTGGTCAGGTGCAGAAAAGTAGGACGTAAAACACCACTCATTTCATTTCATCATAATTGTACATGACATCCCACTTATGTCAATTTGACCCGTGAAAAAATCTTTGATCTATGGAAACTGCAACTAACGTTCTTTCGTATACTCTTTGAGATTTATATAAGATGTCTCTCAAGACAAGATAATTTAATATAATTATATTCTGACAGTGAATATGTTGTTAATGCACAAATCTTGTTTGTAATTGGCGATGTGTGTTAAAAACTGTATGGATATTGTTTTGTTTTCTGTTTTCATGAATAAAAACTAATTTGATTGATATAGTTTGTGTTCGAGACAGATTAAAAATATATCTGTCATCAGAATATTACACAATTCATAGACGATATTTATCATAGAAATGATTAACTTCCAGGAATATTGGCTCCAAGGAAGGGTTTTCTTGTGAGTTTTATGATGTATACCGTAAGTCAACTATATCCCAGATATGCAGATTCCCTCCCTCAAGAAAATATTTCTTTTCATTCTTTTAAGGACAGATGAACTATCTCTTTTTTATTTGTTAGATAAACTTTTTTAGTTATGGACAGATGAACCATCTCTAGGTATGAAATGAACTATGTCTTTTATATTTGTCTGACAGATCAACTTTCTCTAGTTATGGACAGATGAACTATCTCTTATTCTCTAACTTATTGTCAGATGAACTATCCCTAACTTATCGACAGATGAACTATCCCTAACTTATCGACAGATGAACTATCCCTAACTTATGGACAGATGAACTATCCCTAACTTATTTGTCGAACAGACAAACTTTTTCTATCTTATGGTCAGATAAAATATCATTGACTTATTGACGTTGAACTTCTCCAACTGTGTACAGATGAACTATTTATAATTATAGACAGATGAACTATTTATAAAGACAGAATGATGAACTATTTATAAAGACAGAATGATGAACTATAAATAATTATAGACAGAGGAACTATTTATAATTATAGACAGATGAACTATTTATAATTATAGACAGAGGAACTATTTAAAATTAAAGACAGATAAACTTGATATCAGATGATCTTTATGTTGTGACAGATGAACTATAACTTATGGTCGTAAAATATGAAAAATTAGTCTAGCTTATTGAAAAAAACCCAATAAAAACCTAGAGGATATATTCGTTTGTGGCTGACTTGATCCCATTGTTATAGATTAATCTCATAGATTAATTAAATGTCATAATTCTAATAACTGGCTTTATTTTTTATATACGAGTATGAAAATAATTATTTTTATATACAGGTTGTCAGTAATAGTATTTCTTTATTATTCCAGAAAAGTTTGAAACAAGATTTATAAATGATTTGTACTTGTTTTTTCAAAGTGCCAATGCCGTCTGTTGAATAATAAATTTGTTTTTTTTTTAAACAAGGGTACATGATATATACAGTGTTAAATATGGTTCATTTGTTTGTTTAAAATGGTAATAATAATTTAATTTACATTACATATTATTTCCTTCATGAGGCGTTATGAGTATTTCATTAATGCTGTATCGTTTTGCAGATATTTCTAATTGATTTTAGTTCTATATCTCATATTTTTCAAAGTTGATGCATATTTTTTAATTTCATTTAGCATGTTTTTCTTCCATATTTAATCACCCTACCTAATCACTAACTATGAATAGAAAAGCTGATTCCAAAGAAAGCATTAAATGCAATATCTTATTAGATTTTAATCTTCCCTACAATTACTGAAGATTACTTGTAAATAACGATGTATACATTGATAATGAAATTATAAATTTGATCAAAAAATACTGATTACTTTCTTAATAGAATGTTTTTTTCTCATAAATTGATATATTAAGACAATTTGATTGTCCATAACAGCAGTAGTTTTCATGAGAAAACTTCATTATAACCATTATTTAGATAATTTAACCACGAAAGAAAACATTAACCAGTCATAAATGTTCATGATTTTTGTTTTTATCATATCTTAAAATAGCCTTGATTATCAAATGAAGACAATGAAGTGTGGCTTCATGATTAGATTGTAGGTTGTAGATCTAAATGAATCCCAGTAATATCATTTCACATGGATATAATAAGCAGATTAAATTAATATTAGAAAGAATGAAGGTCTTATTAATTTTAGATAGTAGTAAGCTTATCCAGTGACAGAGACAAAGAAACTAATGCAGTCAACCATGTGCCCCGCCTTTCGTATGTAGGCTTCCCCTGCAAAACTTCCTGTGAATTTTGGGCCTACAAATAAAATCACTCCCAAAGACAAACACCATGTGTCCCTCAACATGCCAATTCAGGTCATGTTCACCTCCGTATTTGACCTTCGACACTTCTGCATAAGGTCACCTTTGCTCCTACACATTTGATGTAAGACTATGTACTAGAGTTACATGGAAATTGCATAATCCCTTCCAAGTATACTTCGAATTAGAAATTTCATGTTCTTTTTCTATTAATGTATTTTGACAGTGAGCTGTGAACTTTATTACTGATTAGCTTAGGTAAAATATTCCCTTTTCTGAGACTAATAGGTATAGTTGGTCAAACAGATGGTAAAATGTCTCCTTTAATGTAATGTTACTACCGTGGGTATAACTAGGAAATGCCAAAATTGCAAACCTTTCAAAATATCCTTGATTGCGCACTGTGATTGCATAGCATTATTTGTCTTCCTAGTCCCATCAGGAGCAGACAAATGATCAAGGAAAGAAATAACTCACAAATAACTCCAGTTTGAATTAAAGTGCAAGAGATATATCTGATAAAATGGAGATAAAATGTGCTTCAAGTGCTGATGTAAGTCTAAGAGATAAGTCATCAACTAACACACCATTCAATAAAATTTCAACATCAAGTGTTCAATCACTGATTTAAATGGATAGAAAACAATACAAAATTTGATGAAAGAATGTTAGGTTAAATGTAAGTAATGTTTGATTGATATCTTTAGAACATGTTTGATAGTCTGCTTTCCTCTTGATTGATATTTGATTAGAAACAGACTTTCCAGATTACTTCACAATCGGAATTGTTTCAAGATGAATTCTTCAAGTACATTAGGTTGATTTAAAAAACAAAGATGAAATAAAAGGAGTTTTACGTCCTACATTATTCAATGTGTAGACAGGCATTGCCATGCTGATTGCAATGAGAAAATTTTGCCAGGACAGAGGCATTAGCCTGCTATTTTTTATTTCCATCTGTCGAGGGATCTTGAACATGTGCAGCCTGTAGCACACAGGACCTCAAACGACTAGATGCTTTTTCCATGACAGCCCATTTGACCTGCTTCACTGATAGAGGGAAACCTGGTTGAAAAATCTGAAGATATTATTTCGACGTATGCCAAGATTCAAACCTAGGACCTTCAGGATAGAGAGTCTTACTCAGTTAGCCATGGCGGCTCGCCGAGATGATATCAAAGGGACGTAGTCATCAGAATAAGTGCTTTACCAGCTGATAAAACATGAATTTAGTTAACCCTGTAATACTTGTCAAAAATCAACATTCTATTCTATATACATCTATAATTAACTGCTGTAATTGAAGGGAAGACAGACAGTCCATGTTTCTAGTCAATTATTATCAGATATTACCATATTGAAAAATGTCATAAATTAATCCTTAAATGTAGTAAACACACATTCATATTATTTTGATTAATATGAATTAGTAATGTAATTATTCAATTATACCGGGCATTAAGTTCTAACAGTTGTGCATAATGTTATATGTCCAAGTCCGTTTTTTTTTATAGATGGGCTTCCTTATTTTTTAGTGTCAAATAAAGCAAACTTTGATTAATTGATGTTCGAAATAAATTATCATACATTCTTAATCATATCTTTATGTTCTTATTGCATATAATTAAGAATTTTAACCAATCATAAATGTATGTACAGTCTGGATAAACAAAAAAAGTCTTTTTGACCTGTCATTCATTGGAATTCTTTTGGTAATTACAGGGCGTTCTTTGAACGCCCTGCTTTGTTTTCGTTCTGGCTATTTTTTTTTTCTTTTCTTTTTTCTTCACTCCGGGAGCTCAGTTCTTGGAAACAGCAACAGGTATGGAAAAACGGATTTCGCCACACTTTCTAACTCGTGGCTAACTGCGTACTGAATGTAAAACGAAAATTTTCTGAGCAACATGAAGCGACGTTAGCAACAAACAGAAAGTGGGCTCTAGTGGGCGTAATTATCGACCGATTTTGCTCGGGTTGCCTTTATTCTACTTCTTATAACAATGGACACATGATGGCAATTGAAAAAAATTGATTTTCGCAAATTAGTTCGATACTTTTTTTTGTCGAAATTAATCGAAATATGCTATTTCAGTTGCTATTTGTCGGACAGATTTGAAACTTATACAGTGTAGACAGCCAGCATGGTGGAATAAAAAAACGCATTCAAAATTTTTGCATCACTTCCGGTTTCGAAGTTAGTACTTCCGGTGAAGTCACTTCCAGTGGAATTGAGTTATGCCAAAACTAACATATGCATGATATTAGTGTCATTAATACAAACCTATTAAACTAAAAAAATACTTACCGGAAGTAATAATTAGGCCGCCATTTTGGTTTGCCTCATTTTGCGAAAATTCCTATTTAGAAGCCATTTTTTATCCGATTTGTGCAATTTTTGTGTCAAACGATACTATATATGTTTGTCTACAATTTGTGGGAAGCAAAATTTTGATTTTCGGTTTTGCCTTTTTTATACGAACGGATGTTTTTTTTCAAAGTTTGAAGGCGTATATCACGTGACCTTGACCTTTGATGACCTTCATATTAACTGTGATGATAATGTGTGACCTTGTCTATCTGATGACCTTTTGACCTTTGGGGTCAGAAAACTCTTTCCCATTTTATAGGGGTCTAAATATGGACCATTTTGAGCCTTTAAAGTGCTATATCTCGGTCCCTAATAGAGATATGGCAATAATTCTTTCGATTTTGTAATATAGAGATTCTGAACTTTCCATAGATATATAACATGCATACCTTACATGAAAATTCAAAACTCCATTCACTTAACATGGGACTATTATTAGATAAATCGGCTAATTAGATTCACCTGGCTGTCAACCCCAATAGAAATCAAATTTGTTTCTAAGTTGTTTTAAAGACACCTTTCCTTTTACATTCCTTGCTGTATGTAAATAAGCTCTAGGGTGGATTGAACCGTGTTATACTGTAAGTTAAGCTTACGGAAGCACATTAAAGGGATACCTGCACTTAATATACCAACTTTCTTATTTCTTATCCGATTTTCATCAAACTTGGAATGTATGTGTATAATCAAATTCTAAATTTCATGGAATAATCGAATTTGCTTAGTGCGCATGCGCATTACCAACTTTCTTATTTCTCATTCGATTTTCATCAAACTTGGAATGTATGTGTACAATCAAATTCTAAATTTGATGGAAATATTAATTTTTGTTATGCGCATTACCAACTTTCTTATTTCTTGTCCGAATTTCATCAAAATTGGTACGTATGTGTATAATCCAATTCTAAATTTGATGGAAATATTGAATTTTTGTTGTGCGCATGGGCATTACCAACTTTCTTATTTCTTATCCGAATTTCACCAAACTTGGTATGTATGTGTACAATCCAATGCTAAATTTGATGGAAATATTGAATTTTTGTTGTGCGCATTCCTTTTATTCCTAGTCAATATACTTTAAACTCCAGGCACTTTTGGATATTTGCATTTAGAGATGCAGAAAAGTATTTACATCAATGTAATTGCAATAGACTATCTTCGTATGTACCTGAATGTGGTAACGTGCCCTGCATCAGTACTGTTATTAGTACAGTTCTAGTTCTCTTTTAATTAGTTAATTATGAATTAATCATGGACATGTGAGACAAACTGGTACTTTTCCAAGTCACCTCTACTTTCTATTCATATAAATAATAGCATTTTCATTTTTATAAATGAAAATAAGGGAACCCATCTTTAAAGTTGTGCAGTTATGTCTATTTTTGATACAAGTATAAAAGAAACAGATGAATTAATTGAATAGATTGCATGAAATGTTAAAGTTAAATTAGCCTGGGGAGTGTTAATAACAAAAATTATCAGTTAACTTGAAAGAAAGTTTTTATGTCAGCTTTAAATCATTGAAGAAGAAAATTAGAACCAATACACGATTTAATCATATATTAAATAAATAATAAATGATATTCCACTTATATAAAATACAAAATACTAAATAAAAACAATTACACCTATATAGCAACCAATATAACTCATATATACCAACAAATAAATATGATAACACTATTTTATCAACCAATAAAACACACATATATCCACCAATAAATATAATAACACTTATATATCAACCAATAAGCAGAATTACACTTATATACCAACCAATATAACACAATTACACATATATTTTAACCAATGAATATGATAACATGTATCAACCAAAAAACACAATTACACATATATATATTAACCAATGAATATGTTAACACTTATATATCAACCGATGAACAGAATTAACTTATATACCAACCATTAAACATGATAACAACCAATAAGCAGAATTATGCTGATGTACCAACCAATATAACACTTATATATCAACCAGTAAGCAGAATTAACTTATATACCAACCAATAAATATGATAACAACCAATAAGCAGAATTACGCTTATGTACCAACACATATAACACTTATATATCAACCAGTAAACAGAATTAACTTATATACCAACCAATAAATATGATAACAACCAATAAGCAGAATAAAACTTAAACATCAACCAATATAACACATATATCAACCAATAAATATGATAACACTTATGTATCAACCAATAAATATGATAACACTTATGTATCAACCAATAAACAGAATTAACTTATATGCCAACCAATAAATATGATAACAACCAATAAACAGAATTAACTTATTTACCAACCAATAAACATAATTACACTTATATACCAACCAGTAAACATCACAACAATTATATATCAACCAATAAACATGATTACACATTTATATGCAGACCTTTAAACAAGATATATGATAAAATTACCTATACATTTGTTTACACTTTGAAGTATTTAAGGGCATTGTGAAGAGGTTTTCTATAATTTTCATATGTATCAGGGACACTGATAGAATCAATTTGAGCCATTCCAATTTTCACTCAGACGTCTCTGGTTCCTAAAATTCCACAAAAACTAACTGTTTGATGACATCACTAGTAGAGAAGGGTCCAAAGCAAGTTTTGTGATATGTGCAAGGATTTTAGTGGAATTGGAGGAACCACAGACGTCTGACTGAAAATTGGAATGGTGCAAATTGATTCTATCAGTGTGCCCGATACACATAAACAATGTAGAAGACCTCTTTAAAATCCCTTTAAGTATACCGAAAAGATTAATCATATAGTCGTCGTAACTTGTGTGGTAATCTTATTTAACCAACATGGCTTAACCCCTATAAAAACATACATAACATCGTTAATAATGACATTATGATATTTTGATAACAGATAATCTTACTAAGTTATATGGATTATCTTTTTATTATTTTACAGGATTTTATATGATATGACTAAGAATTTGAAATAAATATTTAATAGAATAAAACTTGTTTTTGTGAATATAGTGAGCAAATTCACTATAAAAATATTTGTTTCAAGCAAAACACCAATTATTTATATTGATTGTATATGACTTACTAGGAACTTGTTATTTCTATCTATTTTATTGTTTGATACCATGTGAACTTTTTGTTTGAAGTAAAAACAAGATATGGATAGAACTGGAATTGGGATTTGCTTATCTATCAAATTAGTTTTACATTCATTCAAATTCTTTGAAAATGTCATTCAAATTTGACAATTATATTTAAACATACCATTTGAATTATTTTAGCATTACATGTTAATGTAACATTGCAAAATAGTATAAAATGAATTGACAAGATAGCCTGGGACAGCTTTCAATGGCGGCATCAATAATAGATTGCACCTCCAATTCATTTCTAACATGATTTCAAAATAAAATTTGTTACTCTTTGTCAAATTTGCATCAAATCAGTTCTATTTTTGAAAACATTTCTTGGGGAAAACACTCAGGCGCCACAAGGAAAGATTGCAACTTTGGTGCATTTTGAATCTCAACCTAGAGAGAGTTGTTCCCCCATTAAGTCAGTGTGCCCATTATTTTCCATCCAGCCTCAGGAGACTGGTGCCTCCACTGGAGGTTATACATAGATAGATAGGTATAACCAGGTGAGATTTCAATCTTTGATCAAAGAACCATTAAGAAAAGAAAATGAAATTAAATGGCCACTGAGTCTATGCCACATCATTTAAGCTTTTGTGGATCATGTTGCTACATGTACACACCACCACCTGATGAACTATTGGAGTGGGATGATCAACACGACACGCTTGTTTGAAGATTCAGAATAGCTGTTTTATCTTCTGTATGAAAATACAATCATCATTAAAAAAGAACTGTAAAGTCTTGAGAGAGCAATATTTCTACCTTGGATGGAATTCATTTCTTCCTGTTATTCCTCGCATGAATTTTTTTTATATGCCTGTATTTTAAGGTTGAACATTTATGTTGTTGCTCTTATTCATCATGGACATAACGTTTGTTCTTCTGTTCACATTGCATGTGATTATGAAGGAGACTACAGTTTTCAGTTCAATTTGCATGAATTTCTGATGAAATATTACTTTTTGCTAGTTTTCCTCTTAAGTGATAATTTTCCTTCTTAAAGAATTTTCCAATCACACAATTTCATCACGTTTTATGTAATGTCAAGTTGTACTAGTTTAGATCAACAATTGATTGTCATTTCATTACCAAGTAATGCCAGCTAATCAAATTGTTCTTTATGTAGATTTGTATGTTTAATAGATCACTACCAGCAGAGATTTAGATTAGATCGAGGTTTATGTGATATACAACCTTTATTCTTGGTTTTTATATGAATTTCAGATCAGGATAACCTGTTCAAGATCAGGAGACTTAAACTATTTGTTCTAAATGATATTAAGATCTGTCTTTTATGTTTCTTACGGGAAAATTTTGACCACAAATTGGTTCCATTTTACCCATAACTTGGTTCCATTTTGTACCATAATTGTTTGACCATAATTAGTGGTTTGATTTTGACCATAATTAGTGGTTTGATTTTGACCATAATTGTTGGGTCCATTTTGACCACAAATTGGTTCCATTTTGACCATAATTGTTTGGGATCCATTGAGTCCATTTTGACCATAATTAGTGGTTTGATTTTGACCATAATTGTTGCGTCCATTGAGTCCAGTTTGACCACAAGTTGGTGCTATTTTGACCATAAGTGTTGGTTCCATTTTGCCAACTGTGGTTGTTTGTTGACTATTAAATGGGACATTTTATACTTCTGTTGGTGTTCCTTGAGTGCAATAAGTTTCAGAAGAGTTCAAAATAAAGCTGTTTCTGTTATTTCCTTAATTGATACAACTTTGTTGAATGGAAGGTAATCTCTAGTGGCGCTAAATCAGGGTTTTTATTAATAATTTCAGATTTTATTCATATATGAGACTTGGAAATTCCAAACTAAGTAAATTATTGAGAAAAGAAAAATCACATATATTATTAGACATGGAGAATTTTATGAGTTTTCCTTTTTTTAATGCAAAACATTTCTGGAAAGCTATTCAATTTTGCTATACTCTTGCACATTTCTTCTTTATTACATTTATGTAGCTGATTGTTTTAAAGGACTTAACCCTATTGGTTTATTATAATTGTGGGTACGGTACAATCCTGAAATCAAATTGTGAAACATGTTCCTAGCAAGGTATAAAGCCTAATCTCATTGAAAGTCATGAGTCAAGTGGTCCCAAACGTTTTGGCAACTTTGCGTAGAATTCAGGTCTATTGAAATACAATTATTAATATATAACATCATTATTGTTATAATTTGACCACATTTAATAAATGCAAAATTTAACATAGTATTTTGTAGATCCATTTGAAATTATTTAAATGCCTACTACCAGCCAGATATTTGCTCTCAGTTTTCAGACTTAATTCTGAGAACTTTCAGACGCTTGGTTACTAATGAAGAGGTATTACCATGAGAAATGATTAAGCACGCAATCTGAAGATTACAAACATAACTTTGACTTAGCCAATTTCCTGAAGCAATCAACAATTACTAAGATAATTGCTTATAAGACAAAGGTCTAAAAGAGCAATATTCAATGATGTTTAATTGAGATGATTTACAACAAAAAGAGTAATATTCTAAGAAGTTAAACCGGAGAGGAGATTTATAACAAAAGTTCATAAGAGAAATTTTCAATGAAGTTTAACTCATGAGATCTTCAATAAAAGAGTAATTTTTATACGCCCACATGAATATGTGGTCGTATATTGTCGTCGCCCCTCTCCGTCGGTCCGTCCGTCAACATTTCTTGTGAGCACTATAGAGACTACAGTTTTTATCTGATTTTGATAAAACTTGGTGGGATGCTTTAGATTGATAAGATCGCGGTCAAGTTCGAAATTTGACATATTTTCTATGAACGGTTTTTGAGATATTGCCCTTGACTTAGAACGCCATCAAATTTGTTAAAAACTGTTCGTGAGCAGGATTGAAGCTACAGTTTTCAACCGATTCTGATCAAACTTGGTGTGATCATTGGAATTGATAAGATCTCGGACAAGTTCTAACTTGGCGCATTTCTGATGAACGGTTTTTGAGTTATTGCCCTTGACTTTGTTAAAACATGTTGAAATTTGTTAAAAGTAGTTTGTGAGCAGGATTGACGCTACAGTTTTCAACAGATTCTGATGAAACTTGGTGTGATCATTGGAATTGATAAGATCTCGGACAAATTCTAATTTGACGCAATTTCAATGAACGGTTTTTGAGTTATTGCCCTTGACTTTGTAAAAACACATCAAAATTTGTTAAAAATAGTTCGTGAGAAGGATTGAAGCTACAGTTTCCAACCGATTCTGATCAAACTTGATGTGATCATTGGAATAGATGAGATCTCGTACAAGTTCTAACTTGACGCATTTCTGATGAACGGTTTTTGAGTTACTGCCCTTGACTTTGTTAAAACGTGTTGAAATTTGTTAAAAATAGTTTGTGAGCAGGATTGACGCTACAGTTTTCAACCGATTCTGATGAAACTTGGTGTGATCATTGGAATTGATAAGATCTCGGACAAGTTCTGATTTGACGTATTTCCAATGAACTGTTTTTGAGTTATTGCCCTTGACTTTGTAAAAACACATCAAAATTTGTTAAAAATAGTTCATGAGCAGGATTGACGCTACAGTTTTCACCGATTCTGATGAAACTTGGTGTGATCATTGGAATTGATAAGATCTCGGACAAGCTCTAACAAGAAATATTTTTGATGAACGGTTTTTGAGTTATTGCCCTTGACTTTGTAAAAACACATCAAAATTTGTTAAAAATAGTTCGTGAGCAGGATTGAAGCTACAGTTTTCAACCGATTCTGATCAAACTTGGTGTGATCATTGGACTTGATAAGATCTCGGACAAGTTCATGTTATTGCCCTTGACTTTGTAAACACACGTCAAAAGTTGTTTTTTGCCCTTGATTAGAGCTGTGTGATTTAATTGTTTGTTGTATTTGGGTTATTGATATTGATTTTAAAAAATTTTGTGGAATTATTCAGCATAAAAAATTTCTTCAATATGAGAAAATTCGTACTCTAGTCACTAAAGACTGTTTTATTATTTTTGACAGCTGCCAGTGGGCGTATGTTACCTTGCAACGCAAGCTATCTTCAATTATTTTAAACTGAAGAGATTTACAACAAAGGTTTAACTTCAATGAAGTATAACTCTGGAGATTTACAACAAAGGTTTAACTTCAAAGAAGTTTAACTCTGGAGATTTACAACAAAGGTTTGCAAGAGAAATTTTCAATGAATTTAAACTGTAAATTTACAGCACTATAGGGAGGATTGAGAGCCATTTCAACTGCTGTACTTCAAGATTTGGAATTTCACTGACATTTGAAATAAAATTGAATCAGACTAAAATTAATCATCTTTTTCTTCTGATATTTTAACATATAATTGGATTCAATGATTATGCAGTCTGCTTTTTTTTTCCTGAGTTCAAAGCGTAGGTTTCAGAAAGCAGTGCAGATGGCCAAACTGTATATAAGCAATTTTTTTTCATTTATTTTTTTTGTAAAGAAATATGTAAAATTTTAATCAGGCATTCCCTGAAGTTTTCTTATTTGAAAAGAAAACACAGTTAAGCTAAGTCCAAGTAAGGTTTTTTCTGTTTTAAACCTGTTTCTGTCAGAATTTTGATTTAGACTAAATTTTTGTAAGAGTGAGTTTTTGGCAGTTGAACATGTTGTCTTTTCAGTCAAATTGTACAAGCATCCCTGCCTCCCAACTGTATAGTAAACCATGTTATTTTATCTATTTCTGAAATTATCCAATCTATGTGATATATTTGGAATTTAAAGTGTTAACTGAGCTATTAATGTCACAAATGATTACCAGAATGGTAAGATTTCGTGATACTTAAATCATAAATATTCAGACATTTACTGTAAGTGACTTTGTTGCTTATAATCTGTCCTGGAAATACTTAATGAATAATTAAACATATAATGAAACATTTTAGTATTTGATTTAAAAATGTAAAAAAAAAAGTGGTCATTTTTTCAAGATATGTTACAGTGGCATTAAAGAACTTATAATTTTCTTGTATAAAAAAAATTTGCATCAACAGATTTGGCTCAAATTCAATCAGAATATAATAACAATTTACATAATGTTTGTTATATAATTGAGTCATACAATAAGCAAAACTAAATGATGTCTTCATGTTAAGTAAATGAGTAGATAAATAAGAATTAAATTATAAATGATGAAGATTGTTTATAAACACTTTATTTTATACTGTGTTAATACAATGGAATTTTCTTTTTTTGATCAAACTACTCATAAGACAGGGCATCCAATTGAACAACTTCAAAGTTTTCATAAAGATCTTCATAACAATAATCCTGATAAGAGCATATCTGAGAGTAAAAAATGTTCGTAGGCATAAAGGGCGTTGCCTGGGCTAGCGTTTGAGAAAAAATCATGTCGTGAGCAGTCCTGTCGAACCTGCTATTTTTGGTACCCGAGTTATTAGCGATTTAGTAACAGATATTTATAGAAACGGAAAGACATTCCAGGTGGCGAGAGTCTAAACAGTCAAGGGAATTGGACTCAAACAAAAGCTTAGCAATTCGTTCGTCGGGACACAGTTTTCGCTGAACTTTATTAGTGTAGAATTAGAAAGCAATAATTAACGAAACAAAATGCCACAGAATGGAATACCGAATGAAAAAAAAAAAAAAAAAAAAAAAATTGCACTCAGTATTTGTGAACAAAGGAAATTACGCGAGGTCATGTGACACTGTTTATGGCTCGATGATAATAAAATGAGACGGTAAAATTTGTAGGTTTTTAAAACTGTTGCTCAACTCAAAGAATAATTAATTAATTACTCTCGGGTCCAGAATGCAAATAATTTTTATTACTTTATATTTATACAATGAAGAAGGGAAATAAACACAAGAATTTATGTATCTGGTTAGTTTTAGCTGAAAGTTCAATTGAGTAGGAAGATCTGCCCTAGTTGACGTACAGTTATTTAGTGGTTTATTATGTGAAGTCAACAATCTTGGTCTTATTAGAAAACTTATTCCATAAGGAAGAAAATAAGGTTTATCTTTTAGATTTTTTAAATTATTCTGGTCCCTGGAAAATTGTTTCCGTTTTCTCTTGAATTATTTACATTTCCATGGTTACCACTAAATTAATAAACAAAAATGCAAAAATACAAAACATTAGATTATTCGCATAATAATTGTCTTCTGATATGTTAAGTTTAATGGAGATTGACCCATTTATCTTTTTTTAATCTTATGTTTGAAATATCCAATTTCACGACCTGTTTGAAGGGCTGTCAAAACATTTAACAAAATTTGAAGGATATAAAATCAATTTAAACTAAAGGAAAGGACCCAAAATCTTCATGAAATACACAATCATTCTCAAGAAATCAGTTTTTCATATACTTATTCCAACATTAAATAGACCATTCAATGCCATTACTGATATAACTGCAGCTACTACCACTTTTAATTGTTAGTAACCAGAAATGACAATCTACTAAAATCCATTGAATCTAACAAAGATTTTTTTTATATGAGATAAAGATTGGCTATGCGAGTCGTCCCTAGTTATCAGTGACAAGTAGTTTTTTCGTTCACGGTTGAACTCTTCAGACTGATTAATTTTAAGGCAGTCCTATTCTTATGAATTTATTTTTAACCAATCAAAGTGTGTCAAGTAGAACTTGTTTCAGGACAACTGATGAGTTGTGGGGTAACGATTTCAAAAGAGGCTGTGATATTGATTTACCTTTGGTTTCATTATTTCACAATTCATGTTACCTTGCAACAGGTTCTATATGACACACTTTAATTGATTAAAAATAACCTAATTAAAGTATGGCTGGGTATATTACAATGCAGACCAAAAATATTAGAAAATTTTTAATTTTAATTAGAATGCTAGACATTGTAATCATGTGCTTGGTTACTTCCTTTAGTCCCATTTTCATCTTAAAAAATATGGGACATGTATTTGTCTTCATTTTAACTTTCAAACGCAGACAATCAATATACATGGATTTTTGCTTTGCTCAAAAAAAGATTCCTGTTTCTGAGACTAAAATAGGCCAACAGTCAGTAACAGGTTAGCGAGGACCATTTAAGGAAATATTATGCTGATTTAAAGGGAAAACCATTTGTTGAACAGGTGGTGAACATGTCCCTTTCAAATCTATAAAAAAAATGGCAAGTGTAGTTGAAATATTTATTACCTAATATATAGTACGTGTTGGTTTATGATGAAAAACAATGCCAAATAATATGGACTTTTTCAGACAGTCCCTAAAGAAGTTTCTTAATGTACATTTGATATCATAATCTTTCCACTTTTCTTGTATACAGTATTGAACGCATCATGTTGTTCAACTTTAATCGACATTCCATTTGAGCAGTTAATGATTTGACATCTCGAGTTATAAACAAGATATTTTATTTAGTTTATGAGAAAATTTAACAGTTGAATGTTAAGATGGTCTTAAAGAGATTTTAAAGAGGTTTTCTAAATCTGATTCGTGTATCAGGGACACTGTTAACTTTGATGTGCTTCTTTCAAATCTTCTGTCAGAAGTCTTGAGTCTTGTGGTTCCTGCAATTACACTAAAACAAAGTGCCCTGTGTCATCACTATCACTAAGGGCCTTAATATGTAATATATGCAGATTTGGCGTTTTTAAACACCTACTCTACGTGGAAACCACAGAAGTCTGAATGATAATTTGAATGGGGTAAATTGATGCTATCAGTGTCCCCAATGTACATTAAATGGTTAGAACACCTCTTTACAATCTCTTTCAATATCATTAAGTTATAGTGAAATTGAATCCTTTTTACTTTCTCTTAGCTGATTTGACCATATAAAAGTCATTATTTATATATAAAAAAAATTGGAATTTGTTTTTCAAGCCCTTTTTAATATGTGACTGAACTATTTTACTCACATGCAGTTGTTAGCTTCTGTTTTGTCATTGAATTTATATCAGAATTGATTATTAATTTTTGTGTATATAAACTTAATTAGAATTAACCTTTGTTAAACTAGAGATGGTTTTGTTGATGTCATGAAATATAAGCTAAACTTTAATTAGCCTTGGTGATGTCATGTAATATAAGCTAAATTGGAATTAGCCTTGGCAATGTCTTGGAATATAATCAAGACTAGAATTAGCTTTGTTGATGTCATGTAATATAATCAAAACTAGAATTAGCTTTGTTGATGTCATGTAATTTAATCAAAACTAAAATTAGCTTTGTTGATGTCATATAATATAAGCTAAATTGGAATTAGCTTTGTTGATGTCATGTTATATAATCAAAATTGGAATTAGCCTTGGTGATCCGATGTAATTGTAATTTGAGCTAAATTAGAATTAGCTTTGTTGATATACTAAAATGTAAGTAAGTATAATGAGCTTTGTTGATGTCATGTAATGTAAGCAAAATTGGAATAAGCTTTGGTGATGTAATAAAAAAAAAAATTGTAATTCAATTGGTGATGTTGAGGTCTAAAACCTAAATTGGAATAAGCTTTGGTGATGTCATAGTATTTAAACTAAGCAAACTTTGTTTATTTGATAGAATACAAACTTACTCAGAAACTGAACAGATTAAAGAGGTTTTACACTTTTGGAAAGTTCAACCTTTTCAAAATTAGTCAAAACCTCTTAAATAGTAACATGGCTTTGTGACTATTTATCTTATTTACTTCAGTGACAACCATAAATTAATTCTAATTCTAATAATGAAATTATTAATAAGGTAGTAAAGTAACTTATTAACAAATTATTCAAACCTATTTAGTTTAGTTTGGAAATGGAAACATCAACTTTTCACATGTTCATAATTAGATTCGGAAAGCTTTGTGCTCAAATTAATAAATAAAACTAAAGACCAAATTCAAGAGAAATGTTTCCTTTAGCTTTTATGAAGGTTGTAATTAAAGGTATACTACCTCCGAGGATAATCAAAAGTTTGAAATTTTTAAACTTGGTTAAAATATGTCTTTATTCATTAGTGGACCTACCTGTTGTCATAACTATACAACAGAATCCCTCTATAATCCAGTAAATCCTAAAAACTAAGTAATAATCCATTAAGATTAGAATCGTTTAGAAACTTCAATAATTTTTAGTTCAATAGACATGTCATATAGAGATTCTTAATTCATGGCACCAGGTAAGTCCAATTGATGAATGTATACACTTGTTGACCAAGTTTGAGACTTTAAGTTTTATGTCCATTCTAAGAGGTAGCATTCCTTTAAAAGTATCTTGCCCTTAATAATAGAATTAACCATTTAAGAAAAAGTGTGTAAGTTTTGTTAGAAAACTAACGTATGAATTAATCAAAAGTTTAGAGAAATATTTCTCCAACACATTTTGAAAGGTTTCCACGCTGCTTAATTAACAGCTTCTGAAACGAATTCTGATTGATCAAGTAAATGGCATATTTTAGAAATTTTAATTCACAAAGTTTTATATAATGAAAATTTCATTTACAACCCCCTTTTTTTAATTCAAAAAGTTTAATTAAACTTAATGTGATAGCTCTTACCTGATTTTACAATAATTCCATATTTAAATTTAAATGAAGAAATTCCACTATAAGTTATTTTGATCCACAAAACATAGACGCACAATTCAATATGTTCACATTTTACTTTCCAAATGATTTTTGTTTGCTGAATTAAAATCCTTTAAAAATCAAACCAGAAACTTCGGTGTTAGTTAGATGATAGTTGAATGTTTGTGTGTTTATTTCCAAGTCATACTAGATATATATACACACACACTCAGTCAAGTATTAGCTAAGAATCATTGAAGAACTTCAGGAGCAAAGTGTTGCCAATAGTAGAAAGTTAGTCAAACATCGAGTTGGTAAAGCTTTGTATAGTCATTGATCATTATTCTGCTTCAGTTCAGTGCTCTTAACTATTATACTAACTATTATCTGTATTAATTATACATTATATTCTACATGGTTATTAAACTTTATATTTCATTACTCCAATTTTTCTTCAAAGCAAAAGAACGGAAACTAATCAAATTAAAAGATTATTGAACTGAATTCATTATGAAATTTACTTTACCATGAACGATTTTATCCCTTGGTAGTTTTTGTTTATTTTTCATTAATTCTTAGCAACATTGATACTTATACTACTGGTAAACAAACATCTTATATAACTCTTCTTAAAGGGATTGTAAAGAGGGTTTATAAATTTTGTATGTGTATTGGGGACACTGATAGCATCAATTTGCACAATTTCAATTTTCATTCCGACATCTGTGGTTCCTGCAATTCCACTTAGACTAAGGCACAATTCCAATTTTCATTCTGACATCTGTGGTTCCTGCAATTCTACTTAAACTAAGCATTTGATGACGTCACTCATTGCAATATATGCTACATCACATAAGAACTTCGCTATTAATGATGTCATAAAACTTTAATGGAAATACAGGAACTAAAGACGTCTAAATGAAAATTGGAAAGGTGAAAATTGATACAAAATTTCAAAAACCTCTTTACAATTTCTTAAAAACTATTTTCTATCAAATTTGAAATATTATTGAAAATTGTTATATTTATTTCACAATAAGAAAAATGGGTTTAGACCAATGACAAATATCCAAGAATAATGGAGTTCAGTAAAGTCAGTTTCAAAACATTTTTTATCTTATCTGGACATTAAGTTACTCAATTATCACCAAATAATACATTTATATATAAGAGTTTTTAATGTGTTTTTTCTGTGGAAGATCTATCATTTTGATAACTTGGTAGAAAAGTGTTTTATCAGAATTTTTACATTTGTAACAATTTCTAAGAATCATTTTAAAGCCAGATTCTGTAATTGATTCAGTGTTGAATTGTGGAATTGTTGATGCCATTTCCAGATTGTGTTTGTCAACATTACTTTAAGAGAGTCCACATTTATGCTGTGTATGGCCAATAATGCCACAATAAGTATCATGATACAAGGGTCAAGATACGATACGATACATATCACGTTTCAATGGGATGAAAATTAACATTATTAGTTTAAATATATATTAATTTATAACTTTGTAACTGTTATATTCTGTTATTCTCTTCTATATTAAATTACCTGACTATTCATATGGTTCATTTAGTCAAATTCAAATTAACCAGAGCAATAGTCAGCTTTGATTTTTAAAACATTAAATATCATTCAGTCAAGCACAACGGAAGAGGTTTGCATCGTAGATTACTTTGGTAATTGTTGGTAAAAGTTCATTCCAGCATTGGGTGAGGAAATTATTTGCCTGGATTCTATACTATTGCCAGTTTAAGGTCAGTATGTTTTAGATATGTAGAAATTGTGGATTTGTTATAGTGATATGGCTGAAAGTTTGTATAATTGACGATATATTTTGTGGATGGGGAAGCATGTTATAAACAATATATCCTATATTGATTATCAATGCTTGATAATAGACAAGTTCCTTAATTGGCTAAAAAAATATTCATTTCTGACAATATGTATTTCTTTTCAGCTCTTATTTCCAGTTAAGTTATGAATTGAGCAAATGAGTTAAAAATGCCCTCACGGTTGTAATCACCGCAAAACCGTGAATCAATGGGACTCGCATGATACAGTAATACACTATGGACCTTACTGGTACATGAACTCAACTGATGGTCTAATTTAAATGATTTTTGATCAGCTAGATTTAACAAAGCTAATAACCACAAACAATGATGTAATTTTACAATTTATACCATCAAGTTTCACAGTATAAATTGAAAGTAGTAAGCCTGCTTTATCCAGTGAGGTTTTTATAGTCCATATTAATAATCTGATGTCTGCAGGCCTAGAACATATTGTATCTAGATTTAAGCTACTAGTGTGTTTTTGTGACAAAAGTTAGCCTTTAAGGAGATTATTGGCCTGTTAATTTTGTTTTTCAGAGTAAAAATTATTCAGTGTTGACTTCAATTATCACTTCATTACGGAAGCCCTAAAGTCATGTATTTCTATTGGCTGTAATGTCTTCTTGTTGGCTAGTTTACTTTGTATATGAATAAATTAATAAACAACATCTTTAAAGTAGAAGTAAGTGGTTTCAGTAATTGACGATATTGATTGACATTTAGTAAGTCTGCAATTAAATGATCTTATGGTTGGCTAAAAGGATATAGGTGTCTGATATAAATTACAGCTGTTCATAACACCTTCAAGAAGAAATTCCAAACATTTAGTAAGTCTGCAATTAAATGATCTTATGGTTGGCTAAAAGGATATAGGTGTCTGATATGAATTTCAGCTCTCCATAACACTTTCAAAAAGAAATTCTAGAGAACTCCAAATTAGTCTGCAATAAAATTCAATAAGATCTTGTGGATGGCTAAATGGATATAGTTGTATGGGGTACCAGCTGATATAAATTCCAGATATCTGTAACACTTTTGAAAAGAATTTTGTTTGTCTGCAATTAAATTTAATTTCAATGTGTTAATATATGTAGTATGTGATAGTAGTAAGACGATTTTAGTCTCTCATCTTAGACTGTTCTCATACAAGGTAGTTTATTTTTATTTATGTTACTAACTGAATAAATGATGAAGTCATTTATGTTTGTTTGCGGCGTGATCGATAGCGTTTACACACCATTAATGGTTTTCATACAAACTTTTAATTCTTATATCTAAAGTTAGACATTATTATATATTTATAACATATTTTTTTTCCACAATTCTTAGATCTTGTCATTGATTTGCTTTGATGTATTAATGATACGTCATATTGTCATGTGACAGACTATAGTTTATTGAAAAATAAACGCAAGTTTGCGTATCTGGTTTATAGAACTGAGAGACAGTGGAAATATTTCAATGTAAAGGATAGATTTGCTTAAATTAAGTTGGTAAAACAACAATTGTAAGCTGTAGGCTACAGCAATTTGGAGATTAAAATTCACGAATTTACGCACTTTGAACAAATCTCCCATCCTTTCACCCAATCTCCAGATTTTTTTTCCTGACGTGTACAAATGTATGCCAGTAGCAGTTAGTTCAACTCTTTGAAACTTTAAGACATCAAGTGCCTGACTTTATCTATGGAACCTAAGACTTGTAAAGAAAATAAAAATGAAATGAATGGAGTTTTACATCCTACTTTTCTGCATCATGTGGGCTAATGAAGACGGGCAATGCCATGCTGGGTGCAGTGAGGGAAATTTTGTCATGACACCTGCATTAGCCTGCTCTTTTTCGATTTCCAACTGTCGAGGAAACTTTAATGCGCACATCCTTTAGCACACAGGGCTTCAGAGCTTCCGAATGACTAGAGGCTTGTTGTTTTGTATACTGTTTATACTGTTTAAGTCATTGTGGCAATTTGACAGTGAAAATACAAATGCAATAATGTACATACACGGTTGATTTGGCAACTTTTTCAGACATTTCAGAATGATTGACAAGTTCAATATCCGAAGGAAATATGTTTCCGAATGCAAATACTGTCACAGTATTCCACATTCAATATTAACTCATGAACAAAAGGCAATCAGTCAATACCAGTTAATTCAATCAATTCAATTCTATCCTCTAATTACCAATTATCTTTCAATTGGAAAGTTTTATCCCAAACAATAATTAGATGGCTTAAGATAGCTTGCAGCCTTGGTCAGGTTCACAAAGCTCATCTCAAACCAATCAATTAAGAAACAATAGTGAATAGCACAAACATGCTTTCAGCACTTAATGTCTATGATTGGTCTTCTTTTCTTAAATGATGTGGTTTCTTGATATCTCTGCTTACTCAGCACTATTCAATTTAGTTAACAAAATTAACGCACAATTATTCAATTGAATGAATGGAGCTAGGCATCTGAATGGAGCTGAAAATAGATTACTAGAAGATTCTATTTTAGCACAAATTGACAAAAATAGCCACACATAGAATAGTACTCTGATGAATGAATTTTATGACGTAGTTTGTAATTCAACTCAAATAAGTTCAAAGTGACCAAATTAGTGTTCATGGTTTGTTAGACATTATTTTGTGCTATTTCTAACCCTTACAATAGCACTGATTCCCTTGTGGTCACAGACAGATTTAGATCAGAATGGACCGTTAATAGAACCTTTGAAATTAAATACTTTAATTAAATGCTTGACATTGGCCGCCTACTTAAGGTGCTTGCTTAAGCCTGTACAGTGATATACCAATGGATAAATGGAAAACTTACTATTCATTGATAGGTCAAAAAACCATGTCCCTGTGTGCTACAGGCTGTTCATGTTAAAGATCTCTTGAAAGTTGCACATCGAAAAAGAGCAGGTTAATGCTTCTGTCTTGGCTAAATTTCCATCATTGCACCCTGCATGGTGTTGCCCGTCTTCATTACCCACATGGTGCAGAAAAGTAGGATGTAAAACTCCATTCATTTCATCTTCCATAAAAGAAAATTGATCATATTTTAAAATACATGGTTTAGCTTTAGTTAAATGTTTGGATGATTGATTGTCCTTAACAAAAAAAAATCATATCCAATCATTTAATGTGTCTTGTAACATTGCCAAACTAAATTTCTCTTAACATTTCCTGTGTGGATTAACCAAATTAATCACAAAAAACAGTATGTGGTTGTCAGTAGCAATTATAACTTCCAGATGTGACTAGAGTCAAGAAGACAAAAATAATACTGTCATTGCTTTCATAAGATTTAAGTGTTAAGATAAAGTATGGAATAACTGAGCATTAAATTACATGGAACAGGCCTTATCTAGCATATAATTGTCATATTAAACATATTTATTGAATTCTTCTTTATTGAGTTTATTATATATATATATGTATTTGAAATATATGTGAATTGTATAGTGTCTCATGTGTCAAAATATGTGCTGTTAAAAGACACTTGCCCTTGAGGTGAGCTCAGATTGACTGGTGATATTAACTATCTGATGCAATCATTACAAAATCAAGAAAAGGAGTGACTACTACCACTTGCAATCACTTTGGTGGTCACAGATTCCAACAGCTAAGCATGATACTTTTGGTAAAGTAAAGCTTCAGCAACTGAGGATACCTGGGAGAAAATGCCGTCTTTTAAATACAAATTTCAGAGATTTATCAGATTCTCTCAAATGCTGTCAGTGGTGGCACTCGTTGAAAATCAAGTTCTGCTCTCAAGTTCTACTAGTCAAGAATGATATATGTGTATCACAGAATGAATAATGAGAAATATTTAGGTTAGTTAATCAAATTTGGTAAGTAAAACAGGTGATAAGACATTAATTTTTTAATGTCTATTTAAACAGTTGTTCTGAAGTAATCAACTTAATGTTTATAGCCATAGTTCTGTTGAGAAATAACTTCATCATTACCATTGTGGCCTTTGGGGTCTATTTTTTTTCTTAAATTTTTTTTTGGAACTGGTTTCTCCATTGGTTGAATTGGTTTACACTTGGATACCATTACCAAGTCTTCAACTTTATATAAATTAGTCTTCAAACAGTTCACCACAAGACTCAATATAACCCAGTCTTTGATGAGTTTACCACAAGACTTCATAAAACTCAGTCTTCAATCAGTTTACCACCGGACTCTATATTGATCAGTCTTCAATCATTTTACCACTGGACTATAACAACCATGCCTTCAACCAGTTTACCACTGGGCTTTATATTACCTAGTCTTCAATCAATTTACCACTAGACTCGTTATACTTTAAATCTTCAATCAGTATACCACTGGACTATGTAACCTGATCTTCAATCAGTTTACCACTGGACTCTATATTACCTGATCTTCAATCAGTTTACCACTGGACTATATAACCCTATCTTCAATCAGTTTACCACTGGACCATATAACGCGATCTTCAATCAGTTTACCACTGGACTATATAACGCGATCTTCAATCAGTTTACCACTGGACTATATAACCCAATCTTCAATCAATTAACCACTGGACTATATAACATTATCTTCAATCAGTTTACCACTGGACTATATAACCTGATCTTTTACCACTGGACTATATTACCTGATCTTCAATCAGTTTACCACTGGACTATGTAACCTGATCTTCAGTCAGTTTACAACTTGATCTTTAATCAGTTTACCACTGGACTATATAACCTGATCTTCAATCAGTTTACCACTGGACTGTATAACCTGATCTTTTACCACTGGACTCTATATAACCCAATCTTCAATCAGTTTACCACTGGACTCTATAACCTGATCTTCAATCAGTTTACCACTGCACTATATAACCTGATCTTCAATCAGTTTACCACTGGACTATATAACCCTATCTTCAATCAGTTTACCACTGCACTATATAACCTGATCTTCAATCAGTTTACCACTAGATATCACCTACTGTAAACAACATGTATCATATTTATTAATCAGTTTATCATTGGGCATACTTGTAGTAGCTGCCATGGAATGAAGCATCCAGGCAAATGGGAAAAGACACTATGTCTTGTGTGGTACATGCTTTTAACTATAACTTATTGAAATAAAACGATAGAAGGCTAATATTGATATTTTTTTAGTGCACACTACAATGGCATTGTATGTATTTATTACAATAGGAATTATAATTACTCCCATTTCATTTTAATTTCATTTTTACACTGTATAATGTTATTGATATGTTTTTTTATTAACCAATAAATGCTTTAATAAAAGTTAATAGGTTTTTTTTATTCCAGAGTTTGATTGTACTACCTATCTTACATGTGTCTAGACAAACAACTGCTCATGAAATATTTACACAAATGTTTAACTGCATGTTTACCTTAATGTAAACATCTGCCTTTACCATAAATAATAAATCACAGAAAGAGGTTTCACAAGATTTCCATGACTTTTTATTATATAGAAATTAGTATATGAATACAAATTGTCCTTTTCCAGTAATTTATATGTTAAGTATATCCATAAAAAAGTTCGACTTGATTACATCCAACAAGATAAACATACATGTCACTACAGGTTAATTAGATTATAAATGAAATGTGATATGCTAAATGAATATGGTCTGCCAACCTATTTTAAGATTAAAGAAGCTTTATCATTTTTCTTAGTTCTGAAAGAAAAAAAACGATATTGCTCAAATTTATGAAAATTTAATAAAAAATATAGAGAAATGTGTAAAATTAACTTACGTCTGTGTTTTTTAACTAGAAAAATCTTTTCGTTAATTTTTTAACGCCACAACTAATTAATAGGTTTACATAAAATTTGTTATGCATTTTGGTAGGTACTACTGTACAGATTTATACAGGAGGCTTTATGAAGCCTAATACCAAAACTAGTGTTACTTAACAATTAGTATGTTTGATCAAGTAGAAACATGTAAATAGCATATTCTAGAAATATTTTCAGGTATAATGTATGACATTTTTGATAATGAAATTTTTTTTTTTACTGCTGATTAAAGTGATACTACACCTTAGAATGAACATAAAATTTAAAATTTTTAAATAAGAGCATGTATTCATCAGTAGATATACCTTGTGTCATAATTAACATAACAGGATCCATATGTAATCCGATAAATCCAAAAAGCTTTATAATTATCCATAAATATGCATCTATTGAAAAACTCTTAATGTTATTAAGATAAAGAGTTTTTCAATAATTTTCCAATTTTCCAGATTTTACAAAGGTTTATGTTGTAACTTTATGACACCAGGTAAGCTAACTGATGAATATATACTCATTTTGACCACTCTTGAGAACTTAAATTTTTATGTTCATTCTAAGATGTAGTATCACTTTAAGAACTGAATACTTTCATTTTACGATTGCTCGAAGCACTCTCTCTATCTGATTTTACTTTATTCTGACTTCCGTTTTGTGTTTATGAGTTATCTGAAATATTATTTCCTTGTACATGATTTCAAGATTGTAATAATACCACATACAGCTTGGAATTTATATTTCAATTAAAAAGATAAGGTTCTAGTCTTTGTTGTAAAAGATTTCACATGTCATATTAAAGTGAGATGTAATTTGAAATACAAAAGAAAAAAAATTGGAAAACATTTCCCATACATCTATATCCTTGACTTGTGGAGGACATGTAGCTTCTGATAATGATGTTACGTATCTTAACATTACATCTATATCCTTGACTTGTGGAGGACATGTTACAGACTTTCTGTCAAGAAATTTGATTGGCTGTAATCGCAAATGACAATCCAACCAAATCACTTGACATAAAAACTGTCATGATACCAGAAAGGTGACTATTGCAGTCAGGGTATCAAAACACTGTTTGAAATAGCTTGTGAAGATGGATGTTACTATGTCAAATTCTTTCTGCTAAACTTTATTTGGGATAATGAGGTTATCTGGTAAAATTTTTCTGAATCTACAAGAATGGGAAATTCAAATCAGTGCAAAAGTTGCTATATGTGTCTCAATACAAAATAAGCTGCAAATTCTCTATTCAGTCTTTTGAATGGGAAAAATGTATTCAAGTCTTTGTACTTATAGGTCAATAAATTGATTTAAATTTAATCAAATTTGATCAATTTGGAGTAGAAATAGATTATTGAGTTTCCAGAACTCAATTTTTTTGACATAATAACACATATGTTCTGTTCTTGATTTCTAAAAACTATAGTATAATCTGAATAACATGTAGATCACATTTATATCATTCTATTTATCTTTTACTACATGCCATCTATTGATGAGATTTTGGTCTTGATTTTTTGTAAATCGTCTTCAGTAGTATTAAATATGTACGAAAATCACATAATTCCTTCAAAAATACCTCAAACTAGAAATTTCACAATCTATTTCTTTATATGCCTTTTCTATATATGGTAGAGTATCAAGAAAAGACGAGTCGTCATTTTAACTTTCAAATGCAGATTGTTCGTGACAAACATTGATTTGAAGGGACTGAAATATGATTGTTCAAGGAATGGTGAACCTGTCCCTTTTACTTCTTGTTCAGTCGAATAGCATCAAATGGTATTAAAATTTGTACCAATTAAGTAATCACATGTCCTTCGTGCAATGCAAGTCAATGATTAACAAACAATATCTCAGATATCCTCACATGTAAATCTAAAGCAGAGTGTTAGATTTCATTGACCTTAAACATGTGTTGCATAACTATTCCGTCCTATCATGGAGTGCAAGTGAAATTAATACAAAGATATAACAGAAACATCTAAAACTGTATATAAATCAAAATTATTATTTTGCTAAATGTTTTATGTCAAAAGCATTTAGCTTAACATACCTTAGTTAGAAATTTAGCATCTTGAAATTTGAACTGAAAAAGGAGTTTAAAAGAACAAACATTTGAATGATAGATATGATCTTTTTGTAGTTATATAAACAAAAGAATCATGTACTTCGTAGAATTCTAGAACTTTAGCTATATATTTATAATTTTTAGACAATCTCCTTAAATTTCTACTTAGTATTGAAATTTGTTGTAGATTTAGAACTGAGCAAGTCATTATACATAGAGCAATCAATTCAGGCTAAAAGTTGAATTTAATGAATGGTTGAAAGAAGGTAATCTTTGAATTTGAAAAGTTTATCTACATTCTAAATGTTATGGTTTGTATTTTGACAGGAGAATAAAACAGATGAAAATGATAAGAATACTGATCGTATTTGTGGTGGACATGAAAGAGCTATCAGTATTGAGGATTGTGTCATGAATCTGGACATTAGAGAAGAAGGTAAGCCTACATTCTCAACCTTTTCCAATGAAATCAGCTTTTAATTAAATGGAACCCTCTTTGGATTTGGACCCTCTTTGGATTTGGACCACGTTTTCCAGACAATGCTCAAACTGAAACTGTATATTTCAGACTATGCCTGAAGCTTTAGTGATCTCCACTCCAGTTATCTCCAGCTATAACTAACTTCATCTGATACCTTGACTACGGTAGCCACTATTCTTTAACCCCGAAATCCAGCAGTTTGATTCAATTGTATACAAGCAAATACAGCCAATCAGAGCCCTCAACAGAAAGACTTAAACATTTTGTCTTATTGTTTGCAGACTTTCTATTAAGAGCTGTGATTGGCTGTATTCTCTAGAGTACAATCCAATCAAATCATTTACTTCATGTACAAACATCTTGATACCAGAAAGGTGGCTATTGCAATCGAGGCGAATTTTAGATGTCGCGTGTACTATATAGGTTACAATTACTGTTTGGTAATCTAAAAAGAATTGCTACTGTTTGTGCAAAATTGTTTTTTTATTACATGATAATTGTTGCTGCCATTTTTAGACTTGTACTGCTAAAGGTATAAATTATTTAAAATCCATTAATTTGGCTTTCTGTTCCGTTCTTTTCTGCACCATCTAACTTTACATGATTTTCATTTTAATGATGGTTCTGATAATGACTACGTAATGTTATTTGGATCATAAAGAACTCAGTAAAACATACTAAACAGGTGCTGATTCTTTGTAATTTTGCACTCCATTAACTCCTTGTACAAAACACCTGAGACCTGTTTCATGGTTGCACGCTATCAAAATCAAAAACGGTTTGCTGAAAGTAAAAGAAGAACACAGTACTGGTTGTATATGATTTTTCTTTTCACTATCATATACTTTGGTCTTTCTTTTACTTTCATTTGAAACAGGTGAAGTACCAAATTGCAACACCTTTGATGCTAAGATGTGGTGAAGGGCTGTGCTCTTACAACTGCTTTGACATGTAACTTATGAAGTACCATATCGCTACACCTGTGTGTTAGGATAAGTTATTGGGACCTTTAAGTTAAGAACATTGGACAAAGCTTTGATACATAACTTATGAAGTACCATATTGTAACACCTGTGTGCTTGGAGAAGATTGATGGGGAAAGGGAGGGGTGGGGAATGGTGCTGCAACTGTTGGACAAAGCATTGATAGGTAACTTATGGAATACCACAAGTTTAATGTTGAGATGGGATGGTATGAGATAGATTAATTTATAAAGTGCCGTATAATTATAAGAGAAAAAAACACACAAAAATGCAGATAACTCGAATTGTTCCATAACCTTAATGTGGTTGTAAAAAGGTTTTCTTAAGTTTTCATGTGTCTGTGGTTCCTGCAATTCCATTACAACAAAGTGTTTGATGATGTCACTAACACAAATTATGCGCTATCACACATCACACTTTTATTTTCTTAATATTTCAGGTATCTATACGTTATTGTGCTATTTAGAATTACATGTTAATAGATGGGTAGACATATTATCACCAGTCTATACTTGTTGTCAGGTCAAATGTTATGGTGGACCATTACAGCTACAACAGGTTTCCAAAAAGGTAAGTATTGTTTTCATAAAATCAATATAGTAGTTGTGATTGTCTCCATACTTCTGAATGTCTTCACTAGACCAAGTACCCAAATGTAAGATGTTACACTCCGTTTAATTTCAAAGTTTTAGAAAAAAAGTCAGATGTGAAGTTCCGTGAGTCCTGGTCGGTGTTTCAGCTGCCATCACATTGATGATAAGATCTTAAGGCTAATAGTTTGTCCTCCAGCAGACTTCAGCCTAATAAAAATAACACCATGATGTCTAGAAATCTACTTATTTGTATTATACTACAGCTGTTAAGAATGACTTATGTGAACAATGTAATATACAACCTATGCGAATGCATGTGAAAATGTTTTTGAAATAGTTAACGATATCAGCATGGTGCTAACAAGAGGCGCTAACTGAGAAAGAATATCTTGTCCGCTACAGTCTCTTAATTGCTGCTTGGTGATTGGCAGGATATTATACTTATGACTTTGTTAAATTGCACTCATTATGCTCTGCCTTGCCCTGTTAAAATGTATAATTCCAATGAGGAACACTTCCTTTCATTTAGATTAGCAGACAAGAAATCCTGTCTTCTGTATTAGAATCTTGTAGCACAGATCAAACGTATCTTTAGAATGATCATATTGTAGAATCACAAGAGAGAAAATCTATGACAGAAAAAGCTCATTTCTGTGATAAAACAATAATTATTCTACTGAAACCTGACTATACATACAATAATTTTATCTTAGATATTTAGCTAGACAATATTATTCTGATCCATTCGATAGATTTTCATTCTACTGGTAGAAATGTTAAATCTTGTATGAAAAGGGCTTCTCTCATTGACAGGGATATAATCATCAATGAATTCACTGTTACAGCACCATCACAATGTCAAGCTCTTAGTGACCTTGTCTTATAAGGTACCTTGACTGCAATAGCCATCATGGAATGCAGCTATTGGATTGTACAACAGACTGAAAACATTGTGGCTTTTTGTTAACCTTTATATCAGAAGTCTTACTTCAATACTGTATATTTTAACTGGTGGAAAATTGTCAAGATCTTTTTTTATCAATGCAAGGTTGGAAATGCTCAGCACTTAATTCCACTCTGCGATTGGATCACTGATTTTTATTTAATGTCATTGCACACTGCTCAGTAAAACAAACTTTACCAATTATTTTTATGAGAATTGGGAAACCAGCCTCAAAATAAAACTGATAGTCTTATATCTTCAGGTTATAAGCATGAGCACACATTTTCTTTTTGAAATTTATTTTGACAGAAGGCAATTTTCTGCCAAAATTTGGGCACTGTTTAGATGGCTAATATTGTAAGAAACTTCAAAAAAATGTCTCTACCATGGAATTGAATTCAGTTATTGAACTTTTAAAGATTTTCTTGTGAAGACACTGAAGGCTATAACTATTTACACTCATATTATCTGTAATGTAGTTCATTTAGAGATAACATGGGGCGCCCTTCTTTTCAGCATTTTTTGGGGCTTATTAGGACAGACAAATGCCAAGCAGTGTACTATTTAAAAAATTTAGCCAGGACAGCGGCATTATCCAATTCTTTTTGTGATTTATAACTGCTTAGAAATGTGCTCCGCCCGAAGCACACAGTTCCTTGGTTTATTGTCCCATCTGAAAGACAAGACACATTTTACATGTCCGCCCCGACTTGATCACTAACAGGGGAAATTTGTTTAAATAATTAGATATTAATTCGATTAAACTTATACAATCTTACAGTAAATGACAAGACAAATAAAGTCACTATAAGTTAGATTTAATTCCCAACAGAAGTGAAGAATAATTATTCTTTCAAATTTTGAATTCTATTCCAGTGTCCACCATTAGCTGTTGCCATAGCAAAACAGAAATTAGATGGAGTATATTTTGCTAATAGTAATACTATAGAGTTTCCAGTGGTAGAAATTAGTGACAGTATGGGGTGGGAGTCAGCACCTGTGAAAAGAGAATTAAGACAGTTACAATGGTCCATATCACCAGCCAGTAAGTATTACATTAATTATCTGCCCTTCCTTTTTGAAGGCGTTTGCTAATAACTATGTTTATTGTGAAATCATAATATGACTGGGGGCTAATTGTTTGTGTAGATTTCATGGAATGGCAAACACAAAATTAAGAACTGTAGAACCATCAGTTATGTCTTAAAAAGTATTGATTTCATCAATTAGACCATAGCAAATTCTCCATTTACACAAACTGTTCACACATTTTCACGAGATGGATCTGTAAATAGAACTATACACACGTCTAGGTTTGCTCATTTCATTAGCCAAATCCAGTGATGAAAAGTATCATTTAGGATAGGATACACACGTCTAGGTTTGCTCATTTCATTAGCCAAATCCAGTGATGAAAAGTATCATTTAGGATAGGATACACACGTCTAGGTTTGCCCATTTCATTAGCGAAATCCAGTGATATAAAGTATCATTTAGCATTGATAGGATACACACGTCTAGGTTTGCCCATTTCATTAGCGAAATCCAGTGATATAAAGTATCATTTAGGATTGATAGGATACACACGTCTAGGTTTGCCCATTTCATTAGCCAGTGATAAAAAGTATCATTTAGGATACATTTACCTTATGATATGCAGTTTCAAAATTATTCTTGATGAAATCAATGGTCTTTGCTTGTGATATTGGACAGCATAGATATTCTAAAACACCTTGTAACCACAAGATGAAAGCTAGTGAATTATCAACATTTGTATATGGTGTTGAAGATATTGTGCTCTATTAGTATATCATAGAACATCAGTTGACTTCCAGACTCTATATAAAATATGATTATTTAAACTTCCTTGCTCTTACAAACTCAGTAAAATGTTTTAAAATCAAATAACCTATATTGCCAGAAATCTAGTAAAGAATTATTGTCAAATTAAGGATGGGATATTGCTTTTTATTTAAAGGGATCAGTAATAGTATTCACAACTCGCCATCAAAATTCATTGAAATAGTGACTCATCTTTTCTGAAATTCCGGGATATATAGAAAAAATTATACGATTTGTGTTCAGTTCTTGTACTTCTGAAGATTATTTACATATATTGTCAGTTGTCTGAAGATCGCTCTCATGGAGTGTTTGAGAGGGATCTCCAAAGTTAAAAAAATTAATTTATTTGGCGCATTCTGACACATAGTGTACATAGCAAAATCATATTTTACAATTTGTTTCAAATTAAAGAAGAGGAACAATTGAAAATGCACACCAATTTTCCCCTATATAGGGTTTCTGGTCAATTATCTGGTGCCCGTGAATGGTGTGTCAACCCTGCTATAGCATTTACAGCTCATGTTCCTGTACATGTATAGTGTCCTTTCAAAGTTGTTATGCTTGTATAATATGGTTTTTATTTATTTCTTATTTATAATCTCCTATCATGCATGTATGCAACTTGTGTCCCATAAATTTGATTAGCTAGTAAATTCCAGACTAGACATTTTGGTAAAGATCTCTAGGAGACAATATATTGTCAAATTTAATTGTCTAGAATACTCTTGATAGGCATTACATCCGAATGTCTAAATCCACAGTGGTTACTTCCACAGTTAAATAATTTGATTCTGATGCAAAATTGTTATTAAAAATTATTGTCTCGTTAAATTTTGGTGTGAGATGCGAATGTCATATCCACTGTCCACAATGGTGATCAACCGCTTACTACCTAATCCAATGAAATTCTCATGCAAAACAGGATTTTCCTCAATAATAGGTTAAAGTCATATCTTCCCATTCATGTTAATAAGATATCTATGTGAATTCAGTGATATCCATGCACATACAAAATCATATTGAAGAAAGTTAACTGAAACCTTAGTTTCTTGGGAGTTTTGTATTGATTGTACAGCAGCTTTGTTTATGTTTACCGAGGACACTAATAGCATTGATAAGCACCGTTCCAATTTTCAGTCACATCTTGCAATTCCACAAAAAACAATGTGTTTTATGATGTCATTATCACAAAAGCTGCTAAGAAGTGACATCATAAAACGACAAAAGCACTTTACAAGTTAGATTTAAACTTCAATTTAGACTTTAATTTCCTGCAGGCTATCTCAGGATTAAAAGACAAGGTTTTACTGATGTTTTAGAATAATAGTTCAACAAACTACAGAATAATTCAGGCCTGTAACTAGACTTGATCTTCTGTATAGTATTTGGTCTTTTGTCAGAATATTTTCATGAGATTTGTCCCTTTCCTCCCTGCAGCTACGAACCTATTCCAAAGTGCCCTACCTGATAATAGATTGTGACACAATATCAGTAAGCTACCATTGATCTTCAATATAGTCATATGCCTACAAAACTACAAAATAGTTCAAATGGATACACAAAAACAGCTAAGGGCATCACAGAAGGGCATACACTTTGACTGACAACTTCTCTACTGTCGCTGTTTTCAGTTTTCAGAAATCAGTGTTCAATTTAAGTGGTATCACATCACAGTTTGCTTGCCAAGATGACCCCCTTTTGCTATCTAAATATGCCAAAATTAAAATCTGCAAATCAAATCAAATCAAATTTGTTTTTTTTTTGTGATAAATATACAGCAACAGTTAGTTCAGAAAAGTTGTTAATGTCATGCCCTGAAAGTTCAACATTGTTACAGGGAATTGTACTCAGCACAATGGTGATTTTCTGTGGTCATAATTTTTATATTCAAGTGTTTCTGAATCACAATAAATATCCATCTCAAGATTGAGTTCTATCTATTCTATAAGACTTATCTTATTCAAGAGTTATATCTTTCACCATTGTAACCCATTCACATGTCATCTATATTAGCTAGAAATGTGGAGATCTATTGAATTCATGTTCTAGTTGTTTGAAGAAACAGTTGATCTTCATATACTTGACTTGTCTAGTGGGTTCTTCATCTAACATAAAACATCTGTTATCATGTTCTTGAGTAAGAGGATTGAATATTGAGTGATGCTGTTCAATTTCATCATGTTTATTACCAAATTTGACAATAAACTTTTGGCCTTTGGCATCCTTTCAACTTGTTTATAAAGGAGACCAATGAACCTGTATTTCCATTGAACTATTAGTGCTGGCACTAAATTGGTGAATCAGTACATCGCAAAACAACATGAACAGTATATGTATCTTAAAGACACCTTATATGATATAGGGCATACATGTATACACATATCTTTTTGACTGGCATACAATCCAATAAATCACTGCATTCTTTCTGTGATATAAGAAAGGTGGCTTTTGAAGTCAAGGTATTAGACGAAATTGACATTGTGAAGATAAGTTCAAAACTGAAGTTCCATTTGTAAAAGTTACCATGATCCAGTAAGCTGTTAACAATACATCAACGATTTATCAACAATGAATTACTATTTATTTATGTCACCTCCATTTTCAGCTTCCTCAATTCCCATCTTGCAGAAATCTTGATCAAGCTACAAAGTCACTATCCAGTTGATTTGAATGGTATTGACATTTGGATAGTTCTGGGATTACACAAACATTAAACATTTGAATAGTGCCACGTCAGTTGGTTATAACAATTATTTTCATTAAATTGTTAAGGAGGACGACAATGTCTGCCAAAAAAATGATGACTATAACACTTAAAACTTGATTAATAATAGGTCTCTTTCAATTTCTTTTTTTTTGATGAAATATTTTGCTTGAGTGATTTAGCCATCTAATCCTTAGTTTTACTATCGATTCTTTAGCTAGAATCAGACAAATTCTCTTCCACACGTACAAGACATCAATTGAATCTAGAAAGAACAATATTCTTTAAAGCTTACTACAATCTTTACTAAAGTAAAAACCAAATTGATTTCCGACATAAGACATGTTCTTCCTTTTTACAAGTCAGCATAACTATAATATTCTTTTAAGTTTACCATTCTGTATGGACATAAAAAAAAAAAAATAGTTTGGAAGTTAAAAGAACTAGATTGAAATAAATAAGGCCAAACCAACTTTTTTTTTTACAGACCTCTTACCTTAATTTTTCAAGAAATAAGAAATGAAAAGCTCCACTGAAAAAAAAATTTTCATTCATTCCAGATGAAAAACAAAATCATTATCGGAAACTTCCTTTATTAATTAAATATATGATATTGGATTAAATCAATGCTGAAAAAGTGAGAAAATCAAGGTTTTTTCTTTATCTTTCCTTCGCTTCACACAAATTTGCCTTTATTTTTCCTCCCAACTTTACAGATTTTACAATAAAAGATCTGTAAAACAAGAATGAAATTTGCCTAATCTGTAATACTATACAATCTTAGGAAATCGTAACAGTAAAGGCTAATATCAATGGCCTTGTAAAAATCATAATGCTTTTTGAAACTTTTAAGTTGGAGATTTGTCAAAGATAAAACATTCTGTAGAACACCTTATATTGCCCTGTGTTTTGGTTTATCAATTCAGTCTCTCTAACTTAAATTGCTATTTTGATTCATTTTATCATTTATTATTATCATGAAAGAAATTATTGTTCAGAACACCTGATATTACTCTGGGACTGGGATTTTCAACTCAACATAGCTCTGGAAGATTTTAGGTTACTTACATATAATGTTACTTTTTTTTTCTTACCATGAAGCTAATTGTCATTGTTATTATAACACCTGATACTTCTCTGGGACTGGGATTTTCACCTCAACATCCCTGTTGAAGATTTCATGTAACTTATATACTTGGTTATTTGGTTGTTTTAATCATTTATAACGTTAATAAAGCAAATTATATTCAGGTTATTTTTTCATGAGACCAAAGATATTAACCTTGAATCCATGCCAACTTAATTGATTTAATCTAATGATTTATTGGAATTGGCACAGATAAAACCAGATTCAGCTAAACGATCTAGGATTACTACATGCTGTAACAAACTGTTACCATCCAAGACTCAAAGATGTAATCTTGGAAAATTCTAAAATGTGATTATCCTACTCTTATCAATAAAATAATCTTCTCTCTTGAGTTGCTGGATATATCAGAAAGATCAACTGGTTTAGATAACAGAAAATAACAAAGATCTGTCTCAGATGGTTGTTGAAAGGATTTCAATTGTTTGAGGTTCTATAGCACAGTCTGTTAAGCTTTGTACTTTACATGCTGTCAATTGCTTGGTTACGTAGAACAAATGCGTCTGTAGGTTCTAATGTCGGTCAGCTTGTGAAAGTCTGATGACCATAAATAAGTCATCTTCACTCGTATTTCTAGTCGACCAAGCTGTAAATGGGTACAGAATTACGAAAAATCTAGGAAAATCAGTGCCAAGAGGTGTTACTAAGGACCAGCTAGTAGAAAGGATCCTTAATTGTTAAACTCAGTTGTTTTTCTTGTAGAATAAAGTTCTTTCTTTTTCTTTAAATCAAAAATAATTGGGAAATTTCTGGAATTACATTGCTTATACTGTGTTGCCAAGATAGCAATATTTTCCTTTGTCTTTTTGTACAGATTTGAGGGTTAAAGTCCATAAAAATAAAATTTAAACTTTAGATTTTAGATTGTTAGAGGGGGCAGGACATGCACATCCCTCCAGAAGCCATACAGCCACCCTGAAACTTGTTTTTAACCATCTATCCCTCTTTCTAGATCAATGTCAACAATAGTATTATACCTTACAGTATCTGCAAACCTGAAATAAAGTTCCTATTTGCAAATTTAGTACTGTGAAAAACAAAGAAACAACCATTTTTTTTTACATGTATCCAAGAAACTACCAGGACCTAGTTTAGCAACCTGTCTTTTGAGAATCCTAAACTTTCATTAACAGCTTGATTGATTGGAAAAATATGGAAAGATGATATTTTCCAGACTTTTACACAACAGAAATTAGAACCCACAACCAATAAAATATGGAACTAGCATGTCAAACTACTTATTGAAACTGGAAGAGCACATTATGAAACTACAGAATTAGGTTACTCATTTACCATACTTAAAGATCTGTGTCATCATGTTACCAGGATAATTCCTATAATAGATGTCATTTATCATCAATTAGAACTCCCTCTGAGCTAATCCAAGTATAATTCTGGATAATGTATTCTTACAAATTAAATTGTATACATCAGTTCAAGTACTGAAAGGCCACAACAGCAGGACCAGTGATATATTGGAAATGCAACATACATCAAGTAATACTTGTCCTACCAGAATTTTGAGGCAAGATTCTGATCTGAAATTATATATTCTACAGTTACTTTTTTTCTGGGTTAATTGATATTGTTTAAACTAGATCATTTATAAAGAATATCCATGGCATATTTATGTCATTTTACAATGGATCATTTATAAAGAATTTTTGATTAGGGGGTTATTTTTTGTGTCAAGTGACATTTTAGACCGGATCATCAAAGATTATTCATGGCACATTGATGAAATTTTAGACTAGATCATTTATAAAGCTTATCCATGGCACATTGATGTCATTTAGGCTAGATGATTTATAAAGCTTATCCATTGCACATTGATGTCATTTAGACTGGATCAATTATAAAGATTATAAAGAATATCCATGGCACATTGATGTTATTCTACAATTGATCATTTATAAAGAATATCCATGGCACATTGATGTCATTTAGACTAGATCATTTATAAAGCTTATCCATGGCACATTGGTGTCATTTAGACTGGATCAATTATAAAGCTTATCCATGGCACATTGATGTCATTTAGACTAGATCATTTATAAAGCTTATCCATGGCACATTGATGTCATTTAGACTGGATCATTTATAAAGAATATCCATGGCACATTGATGTCATTTAGACTAGATCATTTATAAAGCTTATCCATGGCACATTTATGTCATTTAGACTGGATCATTTATAAAGAATATCCATAGCACATTGATATCATTTAGACTAGATCATTCATAAAGAATATCCATGGCACATTGATGTCATTTAGACTAGATCATTTTTAAAGAATATCCATGGCACATTGATATCATTTAGACTAGATCATTTATAAAGCTTATCCATGGCACATTGGTGTCATTTAGACTGGATCATTTATAAAGCTTATCCATGGCATGTTGATGTCATTTAGACTGGATCATTTATAAAGCTTATCCATGGCACATTGATATCATTTAGACTAGATCATTTATAAAGAATATCCATGGCATGTTGATGTCATTTAGATTAGATCATTTATAAAGCTTATCCATGGCACATTGATGTCATTTAGACTAGATCATTTATAAAGCTTATCCATGGCACATTGATGTCATTTAGACTAGATTTTTTATAAAGCTTATCCATGGCATGTTGATGTCATTTAGACTAGATCATTTATAAAGCTTATCCATGGCACATTGATGTCATTTAGACTGGATCATTTATAAAGCTTATCCATGGCACATTGATGTCATTTTAGAAAGGAATAATTTATAAAGATTATCCATGGCACATGGATGTTATCTTAGAATGGATATGTCATAAAGAATTTTCTATTATGGTTTATTTTCCTGTGTCAATTGACATTTTTAAACTGGATCATTTATAAAGAATATGTTAACTAGAAGTTATTTTCTGTGTTAGTTGAAACTAAATTAATTATTCTGATTAATTCAAATTGTTTATGAACTTGTAACCTACCTTTAGAAAATATATTATCTCATTAAAATTGATGAAGGTATAATCATATAAATATACTACTTGATTGAAAAATTGGTTTCATAATAATATAATTATTTTAATTTACTTGTCATCTGTGACTCCTATTAAACTCTGTGATCATTCCCACTCCTACTTTGTCATATTTGTTCCCTCTCTTCATAATGTCCAGCTATTACGAAGTTCATACTTACTGCAATAAACACTATTCTGTAAGCGAATGTACCAATTTCATTGGATTTTATATTGGAGAATACAGTTGTTCAGAAACCTTAACAGAAAGGCTGTAAACATGGCTTTGTGTTCCCAGACTTTCTGTCGAAGTCTCTGATTGGCTATATTCTCTAACGTACTATCCAATCAAATCACTTCATTTACAAACTTCTCTATTACAAGAAGAATATTACAGTCAAGGTAGAAGTATAAAGTTCATTATAGCTTGACATTTTGAAGATGATTTGTTTAGTGCCTGTAACTTCTAGTTTACTAGGACAACTAATTGGGTTGTAGAGAGAGTAAACTGAGAAGTTAAGTATACAATTATTGTATTAACAATAAATCATATGATTTGGCTGCTAAATTACAATAAATGGAGAGTCTAGTGTGAAAACAGGCAATTATTTACTTCAAACACCTATTATTAGCACTATGTTTGCAGGAACTTCTTTATGGATAGGATCCTGGCATCCGGTATCATTATTAGTTCTGTATGGAATAACCATTATTTCTACTAGTTTCTAGTCATATGAAACCGCTTCAAGTCAAGGGTGAAATTTTTAATATTTTATACACTTATATGCAAGTGTTTGATGCAGTTTTAATTAATCCTTTTGTGAGAATTTCCATCATTTCCACTATCTTAAGCTCATGGAATGTTGGTGATATCTGGATCTGTCATCTTGTCTATCATATGAGTTGGAAATTCATACATGGCGTGGTGCAATCTGTTAAAACAATTCATGTGTTATACTGTTAGACATTATTATACATTCAAAATCAGTTTTTTTTTGTCTGAATTTCCATTATTTCCACTATGTCTTAATCATATCAATTCTTGCATAGTGCTATACAATTAAATTACACACTCAACATCTGTTAGTTGTTTTCTTAATCTAAATTTCCAGTATTTCCACTATCTGTATATATCTTATTGATTCTTGTTGTTATTTAGAAAATATTTTTTATACTCAATTTTATACACTGAATTTCAATTATTTTGAAGTTATCTATAGATATTCGCACATGGAAATATATTAACTGTAGGTGATATACCGTATATTTCCAAATATAATGCTCACCCGTCCTAATTAAAAAATAAACAACACAACCATAATAGTGAGTGTTAATATTTCAAGGCTTTTATTTACTTAGGCTTACTGAGTTTTGGTTACTTTGTACAATATTTGACTTGAATCACTTTGTAATAATATGGTCCTGGAGTTGAGGACGCTGAACAGGAAATCAGGGTGCTGCAAAAATGATCTTGAAACCCTCAGGATCTCTCAACAGATAGAAATCATTGCAAAATTTCCTTCATTACATGACTTCATTTGCTCAATCTGAAGTTACTTTTTTTTAATAGCTCAATCATCATTTTTTGGGGTTGATTTGGACATTGAATCTAATATATGTAATAATCTTCAACTGTACTAGAACTACAGTATTATCCCTTCAAATATACCTCAAAACCAGAAATTTCACTGTCCATATTGATCTTTGTTGGTCTAGGTTAAGCCAGAATATTGTATGTCTTGTTGACAAGGTATATAATAAGAAATACAGTAGAGGAAATGGTGGTCGTATATTGTCGTCGCCCCTTTCGGTCCGTCTGTCCATAATTGGCTTGTGAACTCAATAGAGACAACAGTTTTGTTCTGATTTGAATGAAATTTGGTATGATCATTTATAATGATGAGATCTTAGTTAAGATTGAATTTGACAATTTTTCGATCAACAGAATTTGAGTTATTGCCCTTGACTTAGTAAAAACTCATCAAAATTTGTTGGCGATAGAGGTGACAGTTTATGTCAGAATTTTATTAAATAATGTGTCTTTGTTTAAATCAACAATATCTTGCACAAATTAGATTTTTGGTATGATTTGACACAGATAGGTGACTGCCCTTGATATACTGAAAATGTATCAGGAAAGTGGGCGTATCTTGCTAGGCAACCACTTGTTTAACATTTCAAGTGTTAATTAGGATAATTGTTCTCCTTTCCTTCAACTTTTGTTTTAATATTCAATGGCAAAAGTTATTGGTCTTCAAATATCCAATTTTGTCCAAGGACATAAACTTTGACTCAGACAAAATCATTGTTTTTATTGATTTTTAATGTTATTTCCAGAAATTCTTTCAAGTGCTATAAATTAATGACAAGAATAATAATTGCTAGACTGTTTTCCGCCTTCTACAAACCAATCAATCAATCAATCAATATTTTCAACTATTTATGATTTTGGATATGTAGGTCAAAAAACTTCAAATTGATTTTTCATTAGTTCATATTTCATTTTCACTACATTTTTCATTAAGAAGGCTTAAATAATATTTCACTTATTGGGAAATACGTTGTATCATTATGAAAGGTGCATGTTGGTTGAATTTGCCTTCTCTGTACCAAAATATGATAATATAATATTGGAGATCAGTTTCACTTTCCATCATATTTTTTTTCATTTTTCTTTTTTTTTATTTCCTTTTTGCTTCTTTTTCTTTTTCTTTTTCTTAAAACCCACTGTGCACCACTGAAATGTGAATCCAATTGAGAAACTCTGCCCAATCTTTTATCTGATAAAGCTAATTCTGATATGCGGCCATCTGTAATAGATATTGTAAAAGCTTAAAATGAGCTCTATCAGCTGACAATTTAGACAACCATATCTTTACGATTTATTAACCAATATTTCCATATAAATGCTGTATATGGTCAATTAATACTTGTGCTTAATTTCAGATTCATTTAAAGTAGACCAGATCTGAACCATAATCGACAGCTCCTACAATTTATTAGCATCCAACTGCTGAGGGATTTCCAATGTGCAGACCTCTGTTTATTGTCACATCAACATGACTTGATGCTCTTTCCATATCAGTCCTTCTGACCTACATCCCTGGTGGGAAGAAAGCAGACTGAAATTGCTAGGAATAAACCCAATAACCCAAAGTTGAGAACAAGCTCATTAGTTGTCTCCAATATGAGGAAATTGGTCTTTGCGGTGTAAAAAACTACAAAATAGTTTTGTCTCAAGCTTGCAAGTGAACTTGATGTCAGATTTCCTTATGAAACTACTACTTCAGGGTTGGGGATGATGTCCTCTTCGGTGTGGAAAAAAAATCCATGTCACATGCTCCAATGGTTTCTTCTGATGCTTCTTCTGTAGTCTTGATACTTCTGTAGTTCTTCTTCTCCTTATTATGGATATCTAATATGAATAAATCACAAATCGTAAATAATAATTATGCAACTGTTCCATGGTTAGACTATTGTATTAAAAAGAAATGTGGCACATTAACCTGAATTATGTCAGATTAGCTGGAAAACACTCTGCGTCTTGCGAGTCAACTTGACATGATAAAAATACTATGATCTTTTATGCTAAATATATCATATGACAACATGTGGTAGTCTGGTACACATAATTGAATTTTATACTGAAAACAATCCACTCATCTACTGTTGTGATTTCATTTATCCCAAATTAACAACTCTGGCAGTCTTTTTAGAGAATTAATCAGAAACAGAAGTGAAATGGCAAATTCCTTGTTCCTGTTCCCTTTATTGATAACTCCTTTTTCACACCAGATTGCCTGATTTGGTCCAAGGCAAGTTTCAAGAGCATAATGTTTATCATTGTTGATTACAATTATTGCCAGTCATCAGTTGCTATTCCCAATTATCTGTGTATTGTGGTCATTACTGCTAATCCTGTCATAAATTCAGCCAAGGGTTTTGTAAAGAAACATGTGTTGACAGAAAAACGTGAAGTTTTGTCAAATGAATTTCTTGAAAGTAGACCACAAAGGATGCGATTTCACAAGGTGTCATTCATTTCTCATGGCACCAATTAACTCTTCTAGAGCAAAGATTGAAACATTAAGGAATCAAGTTTCAGATTGACAAATTGCTCTGGTGGATCCATCTCTTGACACTTGGTTGAAACTTGGCTGTTCTATTTTACAGTGATTGAGTCAGATGTAAATAAGATGGTTGTTTTCTGATCACGCTAGCACGCTATATCTGCTGGTCTAAGCTGTACCAAGGTAATCTGGATATTTATAGAAAGAATTATCAGGAGATATTGAATTTCCGGTATGAATTAAGGCTACTTGACTTCACAGTAATATAATTGTGTTGGAAAAATCCATGATGTCTTTTGGTGATAGCATTACAAGTCTCAAAGTGTTACTGATACAGTTTGCTTGGCACACCATTCATAATGAAATCTCATGATCCAATTATCTTAGTTAACATCGATACTATAAGAAGCATATTGTAAGAAAATGTGCTGTACTATAACTATCTGGCATACTATAACTATCTGGCGTACTATAACTATCTGACGTACTATGAGAACTATCTGGCATACTGTAAGAGCATATGCTGTACTATACCTATCTGGCATACTATAATTATCTGACATACTATGAGAACTATCTGGCATACTATAACTATCTGGCTTACTATAACTATCTGACGTACTATGAGAACTATCTGGCATACTGTAAGAGCATATGCTGTACTATAACTATCTGGCGTACTATAACTATCTGACATACTATGGGAACTATCTGGCATACTGTAAGAACATATGCTGTACTATAACTACCTGGCATACTATAACTATCTGGCGTACTATAACTATCTGACATACTATGAGAAATATCTTGTATACTATCAGTACTATCTGGCATACTATCAGTACTATCTGGCAGCACAACATCAGAATTATCTAGTTACTATTGTTTGTTAAATTTTACCTTTAAACTGCAGTAATATGTTGAGGCCTTAGAGAAGAATATTGAGGTCTTGGTATAGATAAAGATATTCTATCTCTTAGTGTTACTGGTGTCATAACTATACAACAATCCCTGTATTATAAGTAATTATGCATAAAACTTCAAGTAATTGTTGAAAAAAGGTTAAAAATAATGACTTAGTGTTATGGATTTATCAGATTATACAGGGATTCTGTTGTATATTCGTGACAACAAGTAAGTCCACTGATGAATATATACTATTATATAACACTTTTTAATGCTAAAGATTATTCTTTCGGAATAAGTTATAGACTCACAGGGAAGTTAAAAAGGTTAATCATTATGTTGGTGAAGTGAATAAATGGTTTCTGTTCAAAAACAAACTACATTTTGTAATAGTGCCTTCAAAATAGAATTTAAAAATGGTTGTCCTATTGATTTTTCCAGGATTGTGAACAGTGTGTCAGAATTTGATTTAGATATTAATAAACTTTCAAAAGTCATTAATATTAAATTTCATTGCTACGCTTTAGGGTTTTTTTTAATTCCAGACAAGTGTAGATTATTTTATTGTCCCAACTAAATCTGGTGCCAATCTGGTACTTATTGTAGACTGGATAGCTGGACTTTCAGATTAGTGAACAAGTGTCTTGCTAGCAGAGGCAGTACATCTTCTTGTTCAATGGAAGAGGAGCATTTTAGACTGTAGGAAATTGTATTAATACAAGAAGGTCAATAAATAATGAAAATAGCTGCCATTAAGTTTGACAGAAATACATTATGTGACAGCTTGCCATTTCCAACAACAAAATTATGTTAAAATCTTTTCTCCCTCCAATGGTTGTTTGCTGAACATTTGAAAAATGATTCTGTCATTTTCTCAAGTTTTAATGTTTTTGTAAATATTTGTTTTTCATACATCATGTCAGAACTTTTCTTTAAAAAAATAATTAAAGCTATTTTTCATCTACATAATTCCAATAAAGGGAAGGCCAATATTAGTACAATAGACGGTTCGGTTATTTCTGGGTTATATTTTGTCTTCTCATCTTTAATTAAAGACCACGGTTTCACCATTTTTGTTGTTAAATTTTGACTTGAATATATGTAGTTCTATAAGTACTATAAAAGCATGAAAATCATCGTAATCCCTTCAAAAAACCCTCTAAATTGAGGTATCTGGGAGTTAAACATCTTGTTAATAAGGTCTATTTTTTTCCTTTTTTTTATCAAATCTTAACCATTCTTCTGAATGAAAATTCTTTAAAATAACTTTCAAATTTGAATAATTATGAAGAAGCTTACAGAAATGCCAGAAATTCGGTGGTAAGCTGTGACTAAAAAATTCAAATTTTTGAAATGTAGGTACGAAGCTTTTTAAATGCACCTTAAGGATTTTTGTCACATCTTCGAGATGAATAAAAAGAAATGTAATTTGTTCTCAGCTTCAAAAGAAAGCTTTAAGAGCTACTGTGTACCAGCAATTTTTGCTGTAAGCAAATTCTATAAAGCAAATGTACACACACAGTCTATTATCTCAGGCAGAATTCATTTGCGCAAATTTCTTTTATTTCTTTATGAAATGAAAATCATTGATGTAGAAATGTCAAGATTTTTTCTTCTACGTATTTAAAATGACACCCACTCTATTGAACTTCTTCTTAATTCCAATCAGAATTGCTTTTTTTAGAGATATCGTGAAATTTGAAATAATGATTGTTAAAAAGTGAAGGTTACTTGATGTTTCCATCGATCCATCAGCAAGGTTACTCACCTCAGATCATTACCAAGGTTACTCATTTCAATTCATTTGGAAGGTAACACATGTCAATCCATGAGCATGGTCGCTGCCAAACTGTTATTCTGGATTTCAAGTTTGCGATTTGGAACGCTATTACTTGGATTTTGTTTTTGTTTTTTTTATTCAATAGTCAAATTTATTGTTATTGTTTTCTGACATCTGACCTTGAATTGTTTGGTGGTATATGTTTGTAATAATCAATAGGTGAAGCGATAATCAGATTTAGACAGTGAAAGAGATTAATGATCAGTGTCCATTACACTTGATGATCAGACACTTAATTCTATAATAAATATATCATTTCCTTCATATCCATACACAATACATTTCTACATATTTCTATTAACCTTGTTCAGTCACGTGCATACCTCTCTTTTACTAAACCACATTAAATTACATATCGCAAATCCTGTACAAACGTGAGCCTTTTATCGTTACTCTTCAAAACCCATCAACCACATAATGTAATATATTGACTTGTTGATGATCATTATGAACACAAGCATTAGTAAAAGACCATTAATTTCAGATCTTTCAAACCACCATGCCATTCATCATGGTATTAATTGACAGAATTAGTCTGTATTTCTATGGACAAATAGTTACAAATCTTCCTGATGTTCCCAACCTGTCTGTACAAGTCTTTTAAAACATTGTCAAGTTAAGGTGTATTAATGTTGAACTTAACCTTACTAATGAAGTGAACTGAACCAAAATAACCACAACATACACACTGAAGATGGTCCAATGATCATGTAGCATTATTTATACTATATTAAACATTATGTACCATGTGGACAAACTCCATTCTCAGGGTTGTGCTGATGTTCTAGAAGACCTGAGTCACATGCTGTATATAATGGAGTCCTTCAAATGTCCACCATTTTGGGCATAACAGTACCATGTTGTAGAATAACCATGGTTACAAAATAAACCACCAGCAGAGTCTCACATGGATGGTTGTCTCTCAAGTTAAGATATTTTTCTTGTGACCTTTAAGTATATTAACTGACAATTTAAAGGCAGAGTGGAAAACAAGAAGATGCTTATTCAAGAACTGTCATTTTTTACTGGTTACACGTACCAGTTTTACAATTATAGTGGTGATCATAGAAATTGAGTTCTTGAACTCAAGAGATCAAAGCTAATCAGTTTGATCTTGAACCACAGCAGAGACATCAGACAATTGGTATGTAATAAATAACCAAATCAACAAAATATACTCTGAGACTTCAAATCATGACAAAGTCATGTCTATTTTAAATGAATGTTGACTAGTATGAAATCTCTAAGGTGTGATTATAGGTATATCAGATGGTTAATCTTATTAAATGGTGAATCATTGACTGGAATACTGTCCGTTATATTTCATTCTCACCATTTAATTATGCTGGTGGAACTAGTGATAGTAAACTAGCGTGATAAAGTGCACTTTGTAGTTATAAATGTGTGGGGATAAATGTTCTTGTATGATGTAGGTGAGCCAATCCATAAATTTACTTCATCAACAATATGCTGCTGAGGTAAAAACTTAAGAAAATAAATGATTTTACAGTCAAGTCATTATAATTGTCTTTAGGTTGTTGTTATCCAGTTATCCATTTCATAAATTCATAAGGCATTATTAAAAGATGTCTTCTTTTGGGTCTACGTGTTGGTAAAGTTAGTTAAACCCCATCCCATTGCCCCAATCTTCACAATGTCAGGCTATTATGAAGTTCATCAATAGCCACCTTTCTTTTAACACAGAAGGTCTGAATGTATTGTATTGTATTACAAAACCTTAATAATTACAGTCTTGCTGACAAGAGCTCTGGTCTGTATTCATTGGCAAACAATCCAATCAAATCGTAATATGACAAAGGTGGCAATTGCAGTCAAGGTATAACAGGAAGTTCGTAATTGATTGACATTGTGATGATGCTTTAACTCATATACACTCAATTCAGGAAGTTTTTTTGTGATAAATGGTTGCGCATACAAGCTTCTCTGACACAAAAACAAGTTGATATTGTAGTCAAGGTACCTTGAACAAAGTTCGTAATAGCTTGACATTGTGAAGATGGTTGTAAATGACAATGTTACTCAGTTGACATGATTCCTCAATTATGTATGTCAATATTTACTATTGTGCTATGTTTTTTATGTCAGAGAAGAATTGGACAATTATAAAACATGCCCTTAGGTTAACAATTTATTTTTCTGTCATTAAGCCTTTTTTTTTGCAATTTGTAATATTTTTTTAATTAAATATTAAATTTTTGCAAAGCTTTCATGTATATATAGGATTTGTTGTTATGACAACCATTTTTTGTTACTTTCTTGATTGAAAAGATCTATTTTTTTTTTCTTTTTATGTCAGAGAATTAAGTTGAGCTTATTAAGGTTGAATATATGTTCATCATTAGCCAAGTTTAGAAAGGATTCCCAGTACAGATATCTTAATAATTTATAAGTGTAACTAAGATACATTCATAACTTCATTGGTGACAAACATGTCTGTCAGTCCATTCATCCACAATTGTTTATTGTTCAAGGCACGATTCTTGACAGATTTTGACAAATCTCCATGAATTTTTTAATATTTAGAATGAATTTTGATTGAAAATCAAAAAAAAAAATTGAATATGCCCTTCTTTTTGAAAAAGTGTTCAATTTTATTGCCAAATATTCTTATTTTTAGCTGCCAGTGAGCAATATCTTTTAAATACAACAAAACCATCTTTATCTTTTTTCCAATAATCATTAATTGTTGATCACTGTTCATTAGGCATGTTTCTGGAAAAACTTGGCACATAACACACTGTCATAATTTGCTTGTCTGCATAACTTAGTGAAGGTTAAGAGACGTAAGCAATTAATTCCATTTCTTTTCACTATCTGAAAAATGTTTTTAACAGCGTTATCTTAATCAAATCACGTTATCCTTCATCCAGTCATCTGAATTTGATGATTATTGAATGAGACTGATATTAGTATTAAATCTTGATGCCTTTAAACTTTTAAGTGATTTTTAATGCAGCAGGTTAAACGATCTTTAAGTGAGATTTTTCTTAAGAGCATACTAATTGATATACTGATGTTTTCTTCTAATTTCACCATATTCTGTTAGGAGTTCAACCATGATGAACAAATTGATGCTTAGCTTTTATTAAATGAAGAAATATATCTAGATAGTAGTTATCTACGTCTAAAATTGATTCATCATTTGTATGCTTGGTAAAAGGGTTGTTTTTGAAGCATTCGTTACTGTTAATTTTTCAATATTCTGGTATAAGTTCACCAAAAATAATCAACTGATAATAGGCTTCCATGATATGAAGGAATACTGTTAAACATGAAAATGGTAGTTATCTATGCCTAGATCTGAATATCAAAATTGATTCATCATTTGTATACTCGGTAATAGGTTGCTTTGAATCTGAGTTTTTTGCTCTTGTCAATGTTATCATTACCACACGTATTAAATAACACTGTCCCAGAGTCCCTTCATCATTAATCTACACAATTGATTTAATTGGCATTTATTTCAGGGTAAATAACGACTTGGTAATGGTTTATTTTCATACCATGTTATCAGTTATAACAATGGGTAGAATTGATTTGAAGTTGACAACTTTCCGAAACATCTTTATATCATTAATTGCATTTGATTGTTGACAATGGCAGTGATTGACTCCATTGAGTAAGTTCTTTATCGTTGAACAGATCAATGTAATACAAGTATAGAATGTTTTCTGGTATTTTTTTCCAACATATTCTGTTTGTTTGATTAATGATATAATGTAACATTCTGACCGCAGAAGACTCCTGTTGTGCCTGGTACAGTTCTCAACATCTTTGAGCATCCATTTTCTATTACTTTTCTGGAAGAAGACTGTCCAGTAGCATTTCGAGATTTTTTGTCTTTTGTGGTCATACGGTAATTTTTTATTTTTACTTATCCACTACAGTTAAGGTCTAACTACTCCCTTTTTTTTTCTTTGTATGAAAAATCTTTGGCATGACATGATGACCCCTGCTTTAACCAATGGAATTAAACGTACCATGAAAATGCATGTTGCAATAACATTCAGTTTTAGCAGACTTGATTAGCTAGTCTAATACTCCTTGGAATACACTCTTTGTTTAATTCACATAATCCCAGTGCTGGAGAGGGAAGAAAATTGATTGGCTTGTGTCAGATGGATGTTATACAGACTCTAAAGTTCATTAGACTGCACTGAAAATGTCTTCATTATTTCTGAGACAATGATATGAGATGATTTGAATTCAGCCTTCAGGTGTCCAAGAAAGAGGAAGCATTTCCTGTTCTGTATACTACACCCTGACCAGGAAATACAGTAGACTAGGCAATTGTTTTGTTATTAATCAATGACAGATACATGGCTAGAAACGGTATCTTATTCATCCACATTAATGGACTTCCATTTGTGGCATGCTTGTGTGATAAAATTAAACTAGTTCAACTTTCTATTAACTCAACAATGCTCAGATTGTGTTTTGTTAAAAATACAGTCTGCAACCATGTAAACATTGTGGTTGGTCAAACATTTTGTCAATGGACCATGGGTATGGTCACTTATTTTATACAGTCTAATTGTTAGAAAAATAATTAGAAAAAGAGATATTTTTTATCTACTCCTACACACTTAACCCTTTCAACACTAAAAACCTATACGGCCACATAATTACGTGGTTTATACCCGAGCGGTCGTTGCCATGTGATGTCTCATAATGTTAGCATGATACGCTTAATGTTATATTACTTGAAGCTCGGGGAATATGAAATTTTTTTTCATTTACACTCAGTGTTCAAAGGGTTAAGACATATATAAAATTTCCTTTGTGCTTTGTAAAATGAATACATATTTTTCTTATTAAATATTTACCAATTTTATGTACTATCTAGACTAGACCTACTTTAAGTTGTTTAAAAATGATCATTGTCTTCTAATGAAGTCATTCAGTTAAAGAAATTAAAATCATTCAGCTAAATGAGTTGTATTAAAAGGTATTTGTTGAAATTTCATTTGGTACGGTTAACTTCATTATAAAAGTACTGTATGGCGTTGATAGCCTATTGATCAAGATCACTAACCAATTCACATGCACCTAATATACTATAGGCTACACTGATCTTAAAAGGTTTCATTATAAAATTTTGCTTTTCCAAGAAAGGAAAAACTCTTTTAAGATGAAGCAATTCAAAACATCTTATCACATATCTGTACAATGCACAGTTTTCAAGTAAAAAGGTTTATCAAAATAAAAGCCCATAATAGACAGTAAAAAAGCAGAAGTTCTAAAACCAATAGACAAAAAGACAAAATTTCATGCATTAGACACTGAATAGTGTATGAGCTGGGCAGTAACTACAACCAAATTTGATATAAAAAAAATAAATATCGTTCAAAAATTGCAAATTGAAAATATAGATATATCTGCTATATATTTCTCACTTATTTGATGTCTTCGGTAAAGGTAGCTAGTTACTGTTTAAAGTCTATTGGAAGTAATGCAATGAAAAACATAACTAATTTAAAAAGCAGGTTTTGAACCCAATGGCCTTGTTGAACTATCTCACTATGCTTTTACGAAAGACTGACCACTACCATGGATATTGTATCTGCATTACTAAACCATTTTTCATTTACTGTATATAAAATTCTATATCACATTTAGTATCTCACTATAATTGATTCTAGTTATAAATTGCATATAACAAAACATGGTTGAAGTACGATATAGGGTAGGGTTCCTCATATTGTGGTGCATGCGCCATTTGTGGTGCATCAACCATTGCAAAATGGTCCGGGATGGAATTTAAAGAAAATGCCCCTAAAAAGAAATCATGCAAAACCCTTCATGAGCAGGATATCATGTCTGCATTCAGGTGTTTATAAACCATGTTCATGGCGCTTTGGCAATTCCATATATAAAAAGTTGCACTTTTCTCATTTACTTGAGAAACCCTGATAAAGGGGTATATAAAACTGGTGGAATCAGCGTGTCTGATGTTGCTATGTTATTAATGGAAAAACTTGACTTCCTGACGCTGTTTGGCCCAATTAGATACATATAGAATTCTTGACATTTAAATATTTCTAAATATACATTATGAATGTAGGCAGTCTTAATTGTATCATACCGGGTAGTTGTCTTGCTGTTCATTTTACCTAGAGATGAAACCTACAGATACCTGTTCTCACTTTAGTTCAGTCTGGCACAGTTACAAATCAGTATTAGCTACATGGAATGACAAATCTAAACTGAAGAAATGCAATTGCATTCAGATTTTAGAGGAAATTGTTTTTCAGAATGCTTTTGTGTACGTCTTTGATTAGATATGCCAAAATCTCGTGATTGATAACAGACCTTTGAGATACCTTCATTTTTGTTCAATTTGACCAATCAATGATCATGTTTCTTATAGGATGCAGGATGGATAATTCAAACTCACCTCCGTGTAATATTAATTTCTGATGAATCTGAATTGATAAGAAATATATCTTTAACCAATGAAAATTAGTGACAGATTGGCTGGGTGATTAAGGTTATGGAATTTGTTATTTTAACTTCTTCTGGATTAATATTTATACAAATCAAATTTGTCATTATTAGAAGTGTTTACTTTGCTTTTAAGCTGTGGATATGGTTGTTATAGTTGATTGCCTGTTGATTGTAAAGATGCTACTTCAATATCATGATTAATTATCTTTGATGAAAACTTACCAGAAGTAAAAATAAGAATCTAGCTAACCTTTCTGTCAAACACAAAGTTTGAAACAATTTTTACCTCGAAATATATACAAAAAAATTTTTTATTTTGATATTTTGTGGTAAATTATTGCTTCATGTTATGTTTTTGATGGAAGTATTTTCTAAATTTTGAATTTTGCTATATTGAATCTTGTCCTTGATGATAACCCTGTGGCTTCTATTAATGGGATATCTTTAATGACAACTAATCAGGAATGAAAATTAGTATCTAGCTAACCTTTTGGTGAAAGACATCACATTTCAAACAACTTTTACGTCTTAATCTTTTTGTTGAAATTTTGTGGTTGATTGTTGCTTTATGTTGTGGTTTTGATTACATTGAAATTCGTCCTTGATGATAACCCTTTGGTTTCTATTAGTGAGATATGAAGGAAGTGAATAGGGTTAATTGATAGGTTGATCAGTTTAGACTGTAAGAAGCTAAAGCTATTAATAAGCATCATAAGTATCAGATAAAGTGATTGGTAAGCTATTACTGCCCATAATTTAATGTAGAATTCTCTCCTTAATGACTTCTTGAAATTATTATTTTCTCTTCATATTTTAATAAGCTGGTATCTTAAGAATCAACATCTAATTTGAGCTCATCTCATGTTACTTCTTTCCAGTGGAGTATTTAGGAGGTAATTTTTGGGTCATAACAGGGCATGAAAAATGTGTTCTACTTTTACTTCCAAAATTGTGTTAGATGTGTTCTCTTGCTTCTCTCAATAGACAACCTTCGAGGACGAGGCCACACTGACCTCTTACCATGACTAGTGCCCTCTAAAATCCCCCGTGGGTGGGGCACTCAGATGACCCCCAAGTAAATGTAATCCTCACTATACCACAGCTTGTTTCAGAAATCTGGACACCTATATTTCTCAGGTTTGTTTATCTGAAACACATGAGTTTCTTCATACTCCACACAACTAAAAACTTATAAATTTAGAATGAACCGTCAATTGAAAGGAAATAATTGATACAGTACTTAGTTTAACCTAAGCTAGCAGAAATTAGCCATTTCAGAAGCTAGCTTTTTCATGGAGATCAAAGCATAACATTTCCTTTTTCTATAGCTGAAGAAATAAATTGTGCATAATGTGAGGATTTAACTATAAATTGATGGACATCATTTTGTCATCAAGTACTTGTAGCTGACAATTATGCACTGTTTCCAAGTTGGAAGTTTTTCTGATAAAAAGTAAAAAGAATATTGAAGCCTATTTATAGTTTTTATATGTGTGATTTAAAGGTTAAGATGCTGTATTTAAATCTAATTATTATCATTGATCAAATGGCTTTCTATTTTTGTAAAAAAAATTTTTACTCCAACTCAACTTTTTTTCTAAGGAAATACTCGACTTGTGTGAATGAAGATTAAGAAACCTTTTGAATATACATGAAACAAAATATCTTCAAACCAGTTTTAATTGTATCATTGTTATCTGTAGCCAGTATGAGGGTGTATTGAGACAAGTCTCCATGAAAGCACTGGCCTAGCTTACAGAGCAATAGATAAGTTTATTGATTATGTGGAATTTTAAGTTTTAGTTATTAGTAAAAATAACACACATACACTCAAAAAGTGCTGTATATCATTGCTACCAGTCCTGAAATATATAAGTGTTATGTTGTTATTCATGATTTTGAATGGGTTTGATATCTTTCAGTTGCTGTCCTTGTTTTGTAGATTTTCCCTTTTTTGTCCAATTTAAAGACAAATGAAACCTTCTGGTATTTTACCAATTAGATAATTTATCATGATCAGGAAGTCTTTTATAGGACTACACTTGGCATAACAACAACAGATGTCAAATGAGAGACACTGCTAATCCAAAATTTACACTTTTCAGTTTTAACCACTTGGGCCTTATTCTTGTAAATTTATCTACAAGATAAAATCAAAATCTTAAAAAATACAATAACCTGATTGGATAATAAAACTAAATTTAAAATCGATTTTAGTGTTCAACCAATCAGATGACTAGAAAACTTTAATATGTTAAGTCACGTTTTTGAGAAAAAGGCCCCTGGTTTTAACAACATTTCCCATCCCCCTTCTTTAAATTTCTTATTGTTGAGTTTTAAAATGCCTGGTACTGTTTGCTTAACAAACCCATCTTCCCCCGTTACCACCTTGACAATTCTCAATTCTGTAGCCTCACCATCTTATGATTCCTAGAAATAACACTGATCTTACCATCAAATATTTGTTCATGTAAAGGTTTGCATCTATTAAAAAAAAAAATCAATTTTGAGGATATCTGTATCTGAATACTCTTAAAGCCAAATTTATAATTTAATAAGATATTTGCGATGAAGCAATGAATGTTTTACCAAACCAATACTTTAGGTCAGCGAAGCTTCAATTGAATTTCTTGTGGTTTGAGCCTTGGGCAAGTATAAAACTAACTGAACCAATTCTAAACAAATCTAAAGGATTTTTAGGAATTTTCCACATCAGTTATGTCTTTAGGTAGTTCTAATGAAATATTCTCTGTGGGTATATTATCAAAGTAACTTGTGACATTTCCTCCTTTTAGACTCCTACACATTTTGTCACCAATTTTCCATATTCCAGTCTTAATTACAAACACGAAAATGTGTGATGAGATTATAAAAAATTGTAGCAGTAAAAGCATAAAAACATGATTTTCAGGAAATAATTTTTTCAGTTGATTTCATTATCCTTGCGGTTAAAGGGATATAGATTTTAATTATGAGGTTTAAAGGCCATGATCATTCACCATTTTTGAGAGTTGATTTTGATCTTGAATAATCCCTTCAAATATGTCACTAACTAGAAATTTCACTGTAATTCAAAATTCATGGTGCACTTTGAACACTATTACTGATTAGCTTGCTATAGAAAATTCTGTTTCTGAGACTAAGGTATAATTGGTCAAATGGATGGTGGACTGTCCCTTTAAAGAAATTCAAAATAAGATTCCAGACCGTTAAACTATTTTATAAAGTGTTTGATTAATATCTTTAATATAAAAGCAGACAGGATTTTAATATGATTTTAATTATTACCTGTTTAATTCTAGGATTAACAAGCATTTCTTTCTTTCATATCACATATAACATATGTTATTTGTTGTATTGTCATCTGCTAGGCGATTAAGTGCCATGGGTTTGAATCCTCCTTAATCTTATGCCTGTGCCTGTGTTTCCGAGAGTCAGTCTAGTGTCAGCTTTCACCTTCTAATACTAATGATCAATAGAAACACACTTTCACAATGTTAGTGTTTATTTCCATAACTCCAGCTAAGTGTCATCTTATTAAGCTATCTCGTAATTCCAAGATTTAAAAGCAATTTGCTGTTTACTTGATGGCTGTTAGTTATAAGGAATCTGATCTAATGACTCATTCTGTTTATCATCAATTAAGACAATAAGTTCAACAATAAAATTTCTGTTGATCAATATGATTTATTTATTCCCACCATTAAGTATGTTTATTTGTCTGAGAAGTATAAATATCAATAAACCATCTGTATTATTATGTGGCCATAAAAATGGTTAAGAATAACATGGACCATTTTACAGGTAATTCTTATAGCTCCTTAAAACATTCTATGGTTGACAAATCTTTATCAGTCTTGATAAAATCCTTTTATATGGAATAGTTTGATTGAGATTGATCTGATAGGCTGTTAGTGTGAGAATTGATCGAGATGTTATTATCTCCAATTTAGAGATGGTTTATATATCTCAAGAGTTTACTTTTTAATCACTGATCAGTCACTGACAGTAGAAATACTAATCAAATAAAGTTGTGATGATGGACAGATAATTACTAAAGATAATGGTCCTTGGTACTGAATGGAAGTACTATTATTTATTTACCTAGGTAATTCCGTGTAACATTTCGATTCCCAATAGACATATTATCACTAGTTTGTGACAAGTATCACATTCACTGATTTAAAGGGATCATTTCTTTTATTTCTTTTCATCCAACATAGAAATACTCAGAAAGAACTTTGCTCAGGTAAGATTTCTGCAATCCACAGAATGATGCAGTGGTTTAAGCCACCCCTGCTTCTAAAAAAAAAAATGTTTCTTCAGGAATATAATAGAAAATTTGATGAATAAAATTGAGAAAATGTTAAATATTATACATGGGATAAATAACTGGACACAATTATATGGATAACAATTACTTAAATATAATATCTTGCGACGTTTCGACGAAGGTTCTTCGTCTTTATCAAGTAATAATAAAACAAAAAAAATGGTCTGGTCTAAAATAAAAATTGAAATTTGACATTTTTCTATGTTTTTTTAGTTAGACAATGCAGTTATAATAAATTGCTTTTTTTTTTTCTGAAATTCACTGATTATCATACTTTAAACAAATTTTTTCTCTAATTATATTGCCTTTCATAACATCTTGAAGTAAAGATCATATTGTCATATTTTTACTTCTGAATTAATCAATTGACTAGAACTAGCTCTTCACAGTTGAAGGAGGAATTCATTGAATGATTCAAGTTGACAAGAGTTCAACTTAGGTTGTTAGCTTAACACCAAGGGTAAACACAAACAGATAAATTTTATTTGTTGAAAAATATCTCCGGTTGTTGCCGGGTTCAATTTAGTTTGAAAAAGACTTGCAACTTGTCGCGCCAATTTTTATTTTTGGCTAATCAAGTTGAATTTTGATTCGCATTTCAAAAGTTTGCAAGTTCCTTAGCAATTGTGAATGTTCCAGTTGTACACTTCACATCGATCTTGCAAATGACGTTAGTTTCTCTTGGTTATAGCCCTTGCTTATTCCAGTATGTTTTTATTTCTGAATGAAAATTCTCAGGATAATTATACTACATGTATTTGATTTGATTCACAGATCGTTTTGAGAAATTTTAATTTTGGCTAATCATTTCAAAAGTGGGCGTTCTTCCAAACTATGATGCATTATACTGCTTATATTAAACCCTGGTTGTTTGTTGAATGCCAAGGATTTTATCCGACCAAGTTGTATCTTTCCCTTAGATAATTCATTTTAAATTCAATATATAGGATAAAATATTTGACTCTGATTTTTATTAAAGATTCGTGTCTATCTCATGTGTGGGAAATCGGACCTTAATCTTATGAAATATCATAATAATTGAAGTTATGTGGCTTTTATATCTCATATCTATTAATTTGATAAAAAAAAAAATTACCAGAATTTCTCCATCGGAGACACTCAAGGTTGACATAAATTGATTGTGAGTGGCATAGGAGAGTAATTATGTAAGATAATGAGTTTTCTATTCTTATTTTACCTAAGCAATTCCTGAATTACATGCCTACCTACATTTTATCATTTTTCTGTAATATTAAATTTGAATTGAAATTGATTGAATTATAAAGGTGATTTTATAAGGTTGAGTTGATTAAACACTATCAGACATAGACAGTTCAACAAATTATATTATTAAGCTTATAAAATTGTCTTTAATTGTCAACCATTAGTTGTAGACTGAAACACAGTTGTCAGCTGGAGTAGGGTCAGAAAAACTTGGTCCAGTTTTATGGGGATTTGCCATAATTTATCGAATTTAATTTTGATAACTTTTTAGTTAAACCTCTGGCATTCGGTTTCATTAAATCTAAGGTTATTATCACAAATCACTCAATATTTAAAAGTCCATGGAAAACTGCGAGTTCAAAAATTACAGCTTTTACTTTCAGTTTATTACATCTGGACATAGTTCAGGATCGTTTTGGAATACATTACTTCCTACGTTATGAGAATTTTATTTTCTATACCTGGTCTTTAATGTCATCTAATAATGTAGAATTAAATGATTTATGAACGATAATTCAGATCTTCTGAAAGAACTTGGTTTTTGACACATGGTAATCTATCATGAGCAAATCACTTTAATTAATTGAAACTATACCTTGATTTACCAGCACAATCCTAATGATCATTTAAATTGGAAGAAATACTGGTTTGATCTTGATCTTGATCTTGATCTGAAAATTTAGGGGAAACAGTTATCTTTATAGAGTTCAAATCCAATAACAAGTTCCCAGGCATTTCAACTGGTTATTTTGACTGTTGTCACTTTAAAGCCAGGAACATATTTATGTGCATATTATTGGGGTTGGCAAAATGATGATGATATCTTCAGGTGAGAATATTCATAAAGTCTTGAGTGACTACCGTACTTGATTATAGCAGTGCATTTAGATACATTGATTATGTGATGTGATTTTCATATTCAGTAAAAATGATATTTTGGGTAGCATACAATCCAATCAAATCTCTGCATTTACAAATTTCTTTATTCAAGAAAAGTTACTATTGCAGTCAAGGTATAAGACTTAAGTTCGTAATGGCTTGTCATTGTGAAGATTGATAAACCACAGAGCTGACTTTTTTCACTTTGCGATTTTCTGTTTCACCAGAAATCTTGAAATCAAAATAATTAAAATATATATTTTTATACTTCTGCTAATTTAAATATTTGTATGTTTTGAATTCCAGCTGGAGGACCAATGAGAAGTGGTGTCATGGTAGAATTTAGTAATTTAGGATTTCACTTTCGTTCTGCTGGTGATTTAACTGATAATGAATTAGATGAAATATTGGATTTTCTGTTTGAACGAGTATCAAGACAAGAATCAAATGAACTCTACCAGTTAGATCTATTATCAGAAGCCTTAAGAAGGTAACGAAAAAAAATTAGTTGTATTTGTCAGAGGACTTAGCCATAATTATTTTGTGATTACATCTAAATTAAAATGCAATGCTTCATTATTTGCCAGAAACCTTTCTATATGTTACTGAATGATAAGAATATCTTATTTATTTTGTGAATCACACATGACTTACGTATACTGATGAAGTGTAAAAGAACCATTTTACTCAAACATTATCAGTGAGTGAACTTTTCACATGACAGATTTCTAGATCACCTATGCGTAAATTGAAGAAAATGTATTAAATAAGTCATGAATAGACATAGAGTTATTGCCCATGTTGACCATTAGTAACGCCTACATTAGTTTGATATAACAAGGGTTCATTGATGAAAACTCAACATACCTTTGTTACAGCAAGATGAACACCTACTAGTATCAGTCTGTTTGAAATTTCAATCTGGGTGTAAGAGTTTTTGCTGCAGGTTTTTACACTTGCACACAATGATCTGTCTAGATTCTTCCTCAAATTGTGTTCCAGGAAAATTTGAACCAGTTGCATAAAAAATTGTCATACATATATGATAATCAATCCAAAACAATGTCAAAAGTGGTTGATTAACAATGATTATCTCAGAATTCATAACATATAAGGAAATATATTATTGAGCATATGATTGGTTTAATAAATTGTTAAATAGTAAATGACCAAGAACAAGAGAATCATAACAATTACGTCAGATCATGGATGGCAAATTGATTGAACCACCTAGAGTAAAAACATTTGAATCAGTTTTGCTACCTGTATATTACAGTGTATCATTCAAGAGTTATTGGATGTGTGCTGATGATGGTGATGAAGACAGAAGTAATAAGTTAAAGAAATTCATAGAAGAATTTTTTGATAATGAAAAAGCAGACGTACAAGTTAAGCAGAGAAACATTGAAACGGTAAGATTGTCAGATGCTTGTTTAGAGAGATTGTAAAGAGGTTTTCTAAACTTTTTATGCACTGATATCATCAATTTGCACCAATCCTATTTTCAGTCAGACGTTTTCATTAAAATTAAACATTTTATGACATCACTATCACAGAAGTTGCTGATGATATATAAGAACCTTTGTGATCAGTGACATCATAAAACGCATAGTTCAAGTGGAATAACAAGAACCACAGACGTCTGATTGAAAATTGGAATGGTGCAAATCAGTATACTATCAGTGTCCCTTATAGACATAAATTTTTTTAGAAAAGCTCTTAACAATCCGATTAAGGTCTAGTATTATGATTTTAAATCATGATAAGCTTGTTTTCAGAATTAATTTTGAATCTCAAGGGAAAATTGCTATGTCACTGGATTTTACTATGTTGTTAAGCAGATGAGCTTGTCATGTGATCTCAAACAGTTTCGTGCTGTTACTTTTTTAACAATTTTTACAAAGCAACAGATCAAAAGAAGATCACGGAAGATTGAAAGGAAATAGGGTGACCATCTTCGTTTTGTATGCTAATCAATCAATTGATCAATGGTTTTTTCTGGAAGTTTGTCAGATGATCTTAAATACATACAAGCCAACAAACTGTGTTACAAAAATTAAGAAAATACTTGAAGCTAATCTATCTCACACTTTAAATTTACTCATGCATGTGTGACTTTTGCCATTTTTAATTAAATTTTGTGAAGTTTAAAGCTCTAGAGAAACCACAAAACATAATAAAAAAGTGGGAAAAGATGAAAGTGATTGCAAAAAGATGGCGCTAAGAAGTAATTAGATTAGTTCCTCGGATCAGAAGCCACCTTCTTATCAGTTTATTACTTTATGTTGTCATACAGTGTTGAGACTACCTCATTGCATGTTTAAGAACTAGAGCCACAGTAGTTTGATAGGCCAGGCTTAGTAAAATGATATGTCAAAACGAATTACTCTTCAGTTTGATGTCTAATGCTAAATTGACATGGATTTGGGAATGATAATGTCCATAAGAATTTTTGTTTTGTATATATTGATGAGGTCTCAGTCAAGTACGATATTGATAACAATTGGATGAACGGTTTCAGGGTTATTGCCCTTGACTCAGTATAAAAAATGTGTCAATTTTGCTTGTAGGCATGATAGAGAAAACAGTTTTTATGCGATCTTGAAGAAACATGGTATGCATATATATATTGATGAGATCTCGGTCAAGTTCGAAATTGGTAACAATGGGATGAACGGTCTCTTGCCCTTGACTCGTAAAGACTCGTCAAATTAGACTTCTAGCCATGATAGAGGCTATTTTTTATCTGTTCTTGATGAATTTCTTGATGAGATCTGAGTGTAGATTGAAATCGGTAGCAATCGGATGAATAGATTGCTTGTAGTTATTGACATCTATGAGGCCTATGTTGATATTTGAATTTGATGATAATTTGAAGAACTGTTTTTCAGCTATTGAAAATTAATTATTAAGCCACTGTGGTTAAGTTACTATTCTACAGAAGGTACTGACTCAGGTTTAAAACATTGTTCACTAATGTTAAGGTTTTAATATTGTTATAATAGAAATTCATAGATAAAGACATTACCTTTAACAGTTGTACAAACTTTTTAACAAGTAAATCTGTTTCATTGAAACCTAGTCTAGAGTGGAGTATTATAACTGACAGTTTCCAATAGATATTGAATTGATCTGTCTGAGGTTTACAAACTCCATAAAAGAAGAACATAAAAGACTCCCTCGATCAATCACAGACAACATTTTACAATATTGAATATCTTATAATCACATGCATTGGAGTCTGTTTCATAGACAGTTTGCATTGAACCTTGATCATTTTTAAAAAATGCATCTGTTATTTCAAATACAATCCATCATCTCTATATCATTTTATTTTGAGTTCAGACAGAATAGACAGTTTCATGTATTTAAAGTTTGAATCAAGCGGGACAGTTTACATAAATTCAGTGATTTGAATCCTTATCTTTATTGTATGGTTCAAACATTGGTAAATTTATCAGTCTCATTCCCAGCTGATTTGTCTGCTATAGTCCAGATTCTATAGGGGCAGAGTGAGGGTAGGGGGGCCTTGGAGGTGGTCTATTGTCTTAACTATTAAATTTTTGACAAGAATTATTTGCTTGTATGTGTATCTTGTCTTCAGAACCTTTCAAGCAAAGTCGGTAATAGGTTTGATTGTAACAAGCCGTTTTGGTAATGGATACTTAAAAATGGCGAACCATCAGTTCTTAAACTTACATATTGAAAGGGAGAAAGAAGAAAGAAAAAAAGAAAGACAGACAGAAAGAAAGGAATAAAGAAAGAGAGTAAGAACATCTAATATGTGGATTGATAGAAAGTCAACTGGTTCAAGTGAGATTGTTATAGATAAAAGTCCAATCTTACAGGATTTTCTCTTGACGTTGTTTGTCCAATCCTTTAATGTGCTATTTCTTTTATATTTTTCAGCCATCAGAATCCAATTTAAGCCAGTTTCTATCTGATGTAAGACAGTTTTATAATCTTTATGGTAGAGAACATACATTAACTGGTCGCTCAATATCCAGAATATTCCATGGAATAGGGAGTCCTTGTTTTCCTGCTGAAACATGGGGTCGAGTCCGGCGCTTTTGGCGAAGTAATCTTCATGTCGACTTTAATATCTGCTTAAAGCTGGCATCTCAGGAACTATTAAAGATACGATAGTTCAGGAGATTTGGCAAAGTTGACATCAATATCTGCTTAAAGAGAGCATCTTAAAAACTATTAAAGTTCAGGAGCTTTTGGCAAAGTAATCTACATGTTGACATCAATATCTGCTTAAAAATGACATCTCAGTAACTATTAAAGATATGATAGTGCAGGAGCTTTTGGCGAAGTTATCCATATGTTGACTTGAATATCTGCTAAAAGCTGGCATTCCAAGAATTTTTAATATGATAGTGCAAGAGCTTTTGGCGAAGTTATCAATATGATGAATTGAATATCTGTTAAAAGCTGGCATTTCAAGATTTTTTAAAGATATGATAATTCAGGAGCTTTGGCAAAGTCATCCATATGTTGACTTGAATATCTGCTAAAATCTGGCATTTCAAGATTTTTTAAAGATATGAAGTGAGATACATGATGACGTGAAGATCTGCTTAAAGCTGGCATCTTAGGAACTATTTAAGATAGGATAGTTCAGGAGCTTTGGCAAAGTAATCTACTTCTAAATCTCAAGAACAAGTGCTGATACTTTTGTGGTATCACCAGTATACTTCCATCTATCATTTTAGATTCATCAGCCATTTCATCATTGTTTTTGCTTTCAAAGCATTTCATTCACTTGTATCATTTCAGATAATCAAATTAAATTTCTATATATATTCTAAATTGAACTGTTGTAATTTTTCATATACCATGTAAGAAAATTCAAATCAATATAATGATTTGATTTGAAGTAGGTTATCTTGATATGGTAATGGCCATGGGAATTTTTCATTACTTTTTTCTTATGTGATTTCTATCATATCTTTACATTAAAAGTTGACAGCTCAGATTAGAGTGGTAATTCGGTTTTCTATAAAATATAATCTCCTTTGCACCACACAACCTTTCCAGCATATAACTATTAGTATAATTCTGCAGATAATAGGGCCTGTTTTCAGGTTACCAAAGTTCATCTAATTTGTGTTTCATTTAGGGTAGGGGGAGTTTCATCATCACACTATTATGTTGCATTACAACACTAATTAGACAAGTTTGTGCTTATTGGTTGAAAAATTACAAAAACCATAGTACTGTACTCCTTAATATCGTTTAAATCTTACGCTCATTATACTAATCTGTCCCTAAGTATACTAATCAGTCTATCAGTGTACTAATCTGTTTCTCAGTATAGTAATCTGTCTCTCAGATTACTCATCTGTCACTCTGCCCCTCAGTATACTAATTGTCTCTCAGTATACTAATCTGTTAGTAAGTGTACTTATCAGTCTCTCTGTACTAATCAGTCTCTCTGTACTAATCAGTCTCTCTGAATACAAATTTGTCTCTCGGTGTACTAATCAGTCACTCAGTATACAAATCTTTCATACAAATCTGCCCCTCAGTATACTAATCTGACCCTCATTATTTAACTCTTGTCTCTAAGTATACTGATCGGTCCTTTAGTGAACTAATATGTCTCTCAGTGTGCTAATCAATTTCACAGTATACTATTCAGTCTCGCAGTATACTAATCAGGTACGCAGTATACTAATCAGTCTCTCAGTGTACTTATCAGTCTCTCAGTATACTAATCAGTCTCTCAGTGTACTTATCAGTCTCTCAGTGTACTAATCTGTCTCTCAATGTTCTAATCTGTTTCACAGTGTAATAATCAATCTCTCAGTATACACATCTGCCTCTCAGTGTACTTGCCTGTCTCTCAGCATACTAATCTGCCTCTCTCGGCGTACTTATTCTCTCGGTGTACTAATCAGTCTCTCGGTAGATTAATGAAATTAAACTCCGAATCAGATCTTTGCCTTGGTGTGCAAATTGTTCCTCAGTTTTCAGACCTATCCCTCAATAATTAATTCTTATGTTGCTATTTGTCCTTCTACTTAAAACATTTAATTTTCTTAAAAACTAAGTTACTTATAAATATCTTACTAGTGAACCCATTTAAGCTTATCTTAAATATTAATATTTGTGTATTTAAAAAGAATATTAAAATATATCGAATCTTACTACCAGTTAGTTAGACAATTTATTTTTTACTTTTGTAAAATTATTAAGAATTTAATTCCAAGTCTGGCTTTTTATCTGGTTTTTTCTTTGAATAAACTAAAATTCTCAAAGGGAATATTGTATGTAGGGCATGGACTGAAATGCCAGACATTGGCTCATTAGGGTCAAGCCTAACATGGAAGCTCTTTGTACAGAAAATCATTACACCCAAGGTTTGAAGATTTGTACTTTTATATTATCGACACCCGAATTGTTCCATTGTCAGAAGATAGTTCAAGAATTTCAATACAAAGAGTCCTGCTGACTTTCAAAGCAGCTAAAGGGGTAAAGTAAGAAAGAAATTGTGTTTTTTTGACACTAAATATTGATTGAGATTTCTAAAACTACCAGATGATTACATGCTCCCCAAAACACCACCCCCACCGCCACCCCCACTCCCCCCGCTCCACAAAACCCAAATACGCCACTGGTGTTCAATCTTTAGAACAACAGCTGATTTTTATAACATCTTTGAATACATGGACATACTGAACTCAAACTACGGGATTGGGTAGTCAGGCTGATAATAGGGACGACAAATCTGTAGGGCGCTCTTCTTTTATTTCCTTTGGAAATATGTATTTTAATTTCCGTTAGAGCCCCTTTCCTCGCGGTGTTGGATATAGCAGGAAAAATGGTAATAATGCTTCAACTATATTTGCTATATTTAACAAATAAAGCTGAAAGCAGAAGTTCAAAGAGAATTGTACCGCTAATGTAATTATTATAGACATCAACCTGAAGGAAAAATCGGTGCAAAAAAGGCATGTCAGACATTTTAATCTGGAAAATTGAATTATCTTTAGAGTTTAAAACCTCTTCAGGTTTTAAGTGCATACTTCTTATTTAGAATTGTAAACAAATTTCAACAAAAGAAAGAAATTGTTAGATTAAATTTAAACATCAAAATAACGTATTTCATCTATTTTTATTTCCAATTAAAAAATGTACAGAGTTAAATAAAACTATGTTTCATTCATTATTTATCAATGTCTGGGGGAATACGAGTTTGCATTGTTTGTTGTTTATTTTCCAACAATTAGATTTAATTAATTTTCAACTTATTAATAAAGATATAGCTTTCTAGAATTCGCATTCCTCAATTTTGATCATTTTCTGGAATGGAATAAATTTTATAAGCCACTTAAACAAACTTTGTTCCATGGAGAAAAGTGCTCTAAATTTGACATTTACAACTTGACTTTTCACGTCAAGGATATTCAGAGTCTGCATGTCTGGGCGATATAATTGATATGTGCCCTTTGTGAACATCTCAGGAGCGGTTCCAAATGTGTATATCGAATGACACTTATTTCTGATAGTTGGGATTATTTTTTGCCGATAATGTAATTGTTAAAGTGTGTAACATCACATTTTTAAAAGAAAAATTACGTGATCGGTATTCCATTTGACAAATCTGATTAGCCATTTCACAGATCTGATTAGCCATTTCACAGATCTGATTAGTCAAAAGCTTGCCAGACTGTAACCTCTAAGGCAGTTCGTTTTAAATACATCATAAGTGCACAATTTTGTAACGGTTTCGCTTTAAGTACATCATTAGTACAAGGTTTTGTTAAGTTCTTACGAGAATCTCAGAGAAGGCATATTTTATAAAATCGGTTAACCGCTTCAATACCATTTCACCTAATCGTGCCTGTACTTATTTATGCCTTTTTATACGCCCACATGGAAATGTGGACGTATATTGCCGTCGCCCCTGTCCGTCCGTCCGGATTTCTTGTATGCACGATAGAGGCTACAGTTTTTATCTGATCTTGATGAAACTTGGTATGCATGTATATATTGATAAGATGTCGGTCAAGTTCGAAATTGGTAATAATCGGATAAACGGTTTCAGAGTTATTGCCATTGACTTAGTAAAAAAGCGTTAAATTTGGCTTGCATGCATAATAAAGGCTGTAATTTTATCTGATCTTGATGAAACTTGGTATGCATGTATATATTGTTGAGATCTTGGTCAAGTTCGAAATTGGATTTAATTGGATGAACGGTTTCAGAGTTATGGCCCTTGACTGAGTATAAATGCGTTAATTTTGTCTTGTATGCATGATTAAGACTGTAATTTTATCTGATCTTGATGAAACTTGGTATGCATGTATATATTGATAAGGTCTCTGTCAATTTTGAATTTGGTCATAATCGGATGAATGGTTTTAGAGTTATTGCCCTTGACTTAGTAAAAACGCTTCAAATTATGCTTGTAGCCATGATACTGAGTGCAGTTTTTATCTGATCTCAATGAAACTTGGTATGCATGTATATATTGATGAGATCTCAAGTTCAAAAATGGAAAAAATTGGATGAATGGTTTTGGAGTTATGGCAATTGAAATAATTCATTGCGTCTAAGTTGGCTTGCAGGTCTGATAGAGACTACATTTTTTATTCGTTTTTTTTATGAAACTTGGCATGAGATCTCAGTAAAGCTTGAAATTAGTAACAATTGGATGATTAGTTTCACATATTAAACCACTACAGACATTGGTATCATTTCTGACAGCTGGTAGTGGGCGTATGTTACCTTGCCTGGCAAGCTATTTTCTTTTATCGTATTTGGATTAGAGAGTACCAGGTAAGTCACGATTTGCAATGTACACTAGAGACAGTTTGGTCGTGGTTCCAATACGCTTACTTCCTTGGATACTGTACCCTTCATGAAGCCCCACCAATTGAGCATGTCCGACCTGCACCACTGACAAAGGGAAGTCCAGTCTCAACCTAACCAGAACCATCGACTTCAAGAGTGGTCAGATAGCTCTTGACAGTTTGAACAAAAGTAAACCTGGCAGGTTAACGAACATGTCAATCTATTCCATAGAATACATATGATTTATGTTCAGAAATCGGATTGTTCATCAATTATTTATTGTAGTATTTAAAACCAGTCTGGGTCATTGATATTCATGTCTGACTTAACCATGTTTCCATTATCAAAAGGTGATAACAGATGTACCTTATTGTATTAGGGATTGTAAAGAGGTTTTCTAAATATATCACGTGTATCGGGGACACTGATATCTCCAATTTTCAAACAGACATCTGTGGTTCTTGATGAAGTCACTAATCGCAAAAAATGCTATATCACATTAGTCTGAATTGATGATGTCATGAAACACTTATTTTTGTGTGCAATTGCAGGAACCACGGAGGGGTTTTAAAAACCTCTTTACAATCCCTTTAATATTTATAACTAGAGGTTGCCAGCAAATTACGACCACTTCCCCGATAAAATTTGTGGTTATCCTTTTCTTTGAGACTGTATTTATGATTTACAGTATTCCGGAGATCCGAGTTCTAAATTTGTTCATTCAAAATATCAGTTTAGTCAATAACATATACTTGTCAAATCTTAGATTTTAACTCCACCTAGATCATTCTTGTGTATTTAAGACCAAATGATTTCGGACAATTTATGCTGAAAATGGTGTTAATGGGTGAAAATAGTTCGATTACCGCATTGAAGAGTTGAATATACTGTTATTACTTTCGGTGTTATAATTTTTGACGAGGAATTTTAAAAAGGCTGGTATTTCAAAGTGTAATTTGGTGAAAAGATGGCTAATGTTTTATAATTATGAGATCAATAGTTTCAGCTTTGATACTTCATCGTACGCAAATTAATACCACTACCGATTATAGTTTTGGTGAAATGGCTGTTTTCATGGACTTCGAGAATAAAACTAAAAAAAAAATGGTCAAAATTTTTAAGGGGGTAAAACATCTTTTCCTTGTTTTTTAATTTCAAGAAATATTACCAGAAAAGGTTCTTATTGTACGATTTGGTAATGGTCAAGTTTTCATTTTGGCTATAATTTGGCTACAGTTGATGATTATTTTCATCTTTTCTACTTCCTAGGTCTTCGGAACATTTAGAAATAAAAAGTTTGATAAAAATTCATTCGGTACTGTATTTACTGATTGGTGTTTGAGGTTATCTTTTCAACCGAATTAAATGTAGTTCCAACAGAGTGAATCCTTATAACACAATTCTACTAATGACCCCAAACCATTCCCACAGAACTTCTTTCGGGTGATCTTTAAATGGTATGAATTCGTCTTCGTTCATTCAGGTCATTAGTTTCAGTGACTCAACAAATACTTTACCAATCACCTGATGATTATTTACGCAATAGTTCAACTATTTGAGTAGGAGCTCCACCTTAGGAAATTCTTTTTTTTTCCTCTCCCGTATTCTGGGACCACTCTGTAAGTCAATTTAATGCCTTTTATTTTTAAGATAATGTCATTTCACTCATTTAAATATTGCCGTTTGCTATTATAACTGTATACTTTGGTATATTATTTTGGTGGGAGCCCGTGGGGTTGGTTAAAACCTGTCCCCATGCCAATAAGCCACTGATTTTACGATTCTTTGTACTGGTAGGCTTAGGCTACTATCACACCGAACTCCGAGACTGACAACCCCGATCGTGTTATGTTGTGGAAATTTGGCCGAGTCGATTAGAATCGTGTGTAAAAAATATCTGACTTTTGCTTTAAAAATTACAATTTTTCGTTCTTGCCATGGTTTTCTATGATTTATCCGTCCATTTTTTTTTTCAAAATTGCAAGCTGCAAACCCGACGTCAGATTTACATTATTTTGTAGGGATAGCTTTTTGAGCTACATATTAATCTGATAATAAAAGGATAATCTTCTTTGTCTTAACAAATATTATTACTAGTGAGTTGTTATCTGCCATCTAACCCTAAATATCCATCTTAGTGCTAAAAAGAAGCCATAGATCGAGTTGTAGATTTGGAAAATAAACTTTATAAAACTTTAGAATTACAAATATATAGAATCATTTACATCGAAATCAAACAATTATAAAGTTAATGAAAAAAGTGACAAAATATTTAGAAAACATAAGACTACTTGAATAGATATGAGTGATTTTTACGAAAACATAAGATAGTCTTTCAGTTTGAGTAATCTTATTGGTCAACAATTTACAATAGTCTTGATTTTATATTTATAAAGTTTTTGAAAAACTGGCCCTAAATGACCACAAAGAGTTCAGAGAAAGCTAATATGGGAAATCCAACTAGTGGTTCGAATGTAACAATAAACCTATGCTCCATATACATGTGAACGATCCAACACCAGTCGGACAGCGAAAAATAGTTTAAGATACCGCCTTTCCTTTCTAAATTTCCTCATTTCATACATCTCTTCCTTAATATAAACTCGAGCATAAAATAGTAGCCTACGTATAACCACACAAATTATTTCATTTCACTTAAATGAAAGTGCTGAAAGCAGTGACATTTGTAAGGTCGGATATTTAGCTGCACACTTGGCACACAATAAGTCGTGTTAGCGAATAGTTTATACAGGATTGTGAAACAAACGGTTCCTGAAATATCTATTATAATGCAACCAGGAAGTTGCCAGTATTAAATCAAGAATAAATCAAAGCTAACCATTTGAGAAGACATCAGAATACAATAAAAAACCTTATAACCTTTCCAATATGCTGACGTATTGAAGAAAAGAAATGTCAGTTATATGATTCCACCCCGCCAAATAGATTGCTTTCCCGGCTTTTATTTTTTTCGACGAATTAAAAACTTAACTTGAATTTTTGGGCTTTTGTACTCCAGTACAGCCAAAGGAATAATTTTGCATAAAGATCACTGTTTCGAAAGTAGGCAACTAAAATATAAATGTAATATATACATGTATATGAAAAGGTGATTTAAAATAATGATTTAGCTAGCTTCAAAACAGCCCATAAATTCTTTAAATTTTAACATTCCACCTTCAACGGACAGCTCTCCACTAGCCATTGATGATAATGCTGAAAATCTACTACTTAAAACCTGCCTCCATATACTCTCTGTTGTTTGTACCTTTATATCGTAAGTTTTAGACGGTTTATCGTGTATCAATACTATAGCATTTCTCACTTGTACTCGTATAAATTGATTGGTGTCTTTGAATACAAATAAAACAGTTAAATACAAATGATCACAAGATTCGGGAATAAATTTTACTCGTAACATGTTGAATAGATTTAGAATGGGAACGTTTTGTATAAACATTGCTCGTTGTTCATCACCAACTTCATTGTTGACCTCCCCTAATTCCTCCATTGCGCTGGTAAAGTAATAATTCCTCCCATTGGCACTAATCTGACGTCTTCCAAGAGACATCAACGATTTCACTTTGACATCTTTAGCAAGAACATCATCCGGATCTACTCTCAAAGCGTACGAGCTTAACTGCAAGGCCCATTGGTGATCTCCCTTTTTAGAGGCATCTTTAGCTTGAGCAGCTAAGACATTGGCGCCACCTACCAATTTGGCCATACGGGTAGCTTCCTCATCAGGTGTCAAGGGAAACAATTCGGTAGCATCACCACTAAACCAACCCATATACGTGTTATAAACACCCTTTGCTGACCATTCCACGGTACCGTAGAATTGCTGAAGGTACGATAACGATGCCATCTTTTTAGGAAGCTTGATTAATGTTGCTATCTCGTCCGGATGATAACCTTTGTTGGTTAAGCGAATTGTTTGATCATGTATGAACTGGATAGCGTCTCTATACGTCGTTAATAAGTCTTTAATGTATTTACCACCTTTCATAGGTCTGGTATGACTAGGTACAAGATGCTCTGGTTCCAAAGCTATCATCGTGTCAATTGATGAGGTCCAATCCAACAGATCCCTTGCTGGGGTACCACGAATAGCATATAGGTTTGGGAAGGCTTTGTATATATCGTCTGCACATAAAAAGGTTTTTTGGTCCTCGACCCACACTCCGATTTGATCAGCTGTCTCTCCAGGGATGTGAACCAATTTTAATTTCAGACCTACAAAGATAAAAAAAAAAAACAGCTACTGAAACGGCTCAGTAAAGATAACATAATGTGGACTAAACTACACCGGAGACTCAGATTACGAGATTAGTCTGGTCAATTAAAAAGCAACTTGTATTAGCGTAATAAAATTCACTTCTCTTTCGTCTCCCCCTACTAAATTGACCTTTATACCCATGTATGGCAATAGTATTATATTTTGTTATACGCCCACACGTAAGATGGGCGTATATTGTAATCACCCTGTCGGTCCGTCCATCCGTTCACTTTTGGTTCGTGCTCACTCTACAGGCTACAATTATTTACAGATGATTTTGATTTTGTTTGTCAATGTCATTATGAAGATGGTCGGATTATTTAGATAAACAGTTGTCCTTGACTGATAAAATATCTTAAAAGATTTAAGACACCAGAGCAGAGTGATTTGATAATTTAATTTGATGTATTTGGGGTTATTAATATTGATTTTGAAAATATTGTGAAAAACTAAGCATAAATAACTGACAGTAAATATATATATATGAATAAATTCACACTACAGATACATTATGAAGATCTTTGAAACGAGAAAATTCATATTTTGGCTACTCTTAAGACTCAATTATCATTTCTGACAGCTGCCAGTGGGCGTATGTTTCCTTACCTGGCAAGCTATCTTTAATAACTTAATCGCTTAATGTAGGCCTGTCAAGTTTCGTAGTTTGAACATAAATCAACTATAGATTCTTATTAGATCATTAATTTTCTTTTTTCATTTAATTTTTGAACCTGGATTTCTTTTCTTGTATTGATTGAATGTACAACTATCGCGCCTATTATTTATTTTGTGAAAAAACGCAAAAAGAAATTGCATTTCCAAACTTACTTAAACTTAAATACAACATACATTCTGTAATATATACTTTGGTAAAATGTGCGTACGATGGTTACGTAAAGACTGTACAGGCGATTCGTTGATTTGAAAAAAAAAGAAAGGGGAACGTATTGGTTGCTAATTATTATCCGCCTCAAGAATATACTGTGCGGGTGTGACTATCTTAACTTTTCTTAGAGGTCACTTTAGATTAGATAAAATCTTCAGACCAACAATTCATCACCTGAGAACGTTAACTGCATGTGTTTAAAGAAATAATCAGAAGTCTATATCCATAAAAATTGTTGTTCTTCATGTGCAGTGATACTTCTAAATATCTTACGAGGATTAGATTAAATCTTTTAATTCGTTTGGACATTTCAATATCACATCGTTAATAAAATCTTGCACAAATGTCTGCACGTCTGAGGAACTGTAATCCATCTTACTTATTTCGATTGTAAAATGAGCAGAAAACTGAACATCATCCTTTTAAGTAGACGACTTTAATATTGAACTGAATATGGATGCTCTCTCTATGGTCCGCGCTTTTATTATTAGCAATTTATTTATTCAATGTCTTCCATTCTGTTGTGTAGATTTTATAGCCAGTTTATTTACTTTAGTCAATCTTTCAGTTAACGGTCTTATGTTTTGCCAGCTGGGTCGAAAAAATTAATATCTAATAGGTCCATATTAAATACTTTAATAGCTAAAAACAGATTAACCAACTACTTACAGCATTCACCCCAGATTGGTGCTTTGGTTAATTATTTAATTGGAGAACACAAAAATATCCAGACAGAGCTTAGTATCGGTAATAGCAAGCTTTAGTCGTCTGACATGAACGGGCTCAAAAAAAAAACATTGCAATTAGTTCGTTTTTCGTATCTATTAGTATTGGATTTTATATTAGCTTAACTGCCAAAGCAATTTTGCTTCATAAACCATACCAACTTAAACCTATCTCCTCGGCGATAGAAGGACGTAAAACTCCATTCATTTATTTTACGACGTATATGTAGCAAAACAAAGCATGGGCTATAACTCCGTTTCTCGTCATTAGAAAGTGCTCGAACTCGATCGGGGCTTTTGAATAAAAAGTTGAAAAACCATCGAGAGAAAGCTCGAGATAAAAATAATTCAAAAGGGGGTTTCTAGTCGTATATGAGTACTTACACCTACTTACATCTTAATGGAACCCTTTCAATTTTCTGTGTGACGTTTTTAGCGTGGTTACTGTAATTCAAGGAGCTTTATTTCTATAAAGCTATTATAGTTATTATTAAGAAAAACTTCGATCATTATGACAGCACTGCAACAAAAACCATTTAGTGTGTACCGCTCTAAAGTAGAAAGACTGGAAAAAAATATCTTTGAAATTTCAATACGAGATTGAAAATAAGTGGTTTACTTCTACTACTACTAACCTGCCACCATAATGTCTCTTTCTTTACCCATAAATAATTTGTTAGGATAGACGATTCCAATACTTGAATCATGGCTATTGAGACGTAGGTGGGAACCAATTCCAGCATTAATTGTATTAGTAAGAAGGGCTCCAAACTGTCTCATAGCTCTTTTCATAAACGCCTGGTGCGTATAAAATACTCGTTGAAATTGTCTGATTATGTCGTTATGTGCCCATATCTCTGGCATTTTCTTGGGATCTTCAATAAAAGCCTGTAAAAAATGAATGAAATTTTGGAAATGGTGTTAAATTATTGGATAAATTGATATATATTGATATGAAGATTTAGGTCTGGATAATGAAAATTGTGTTTGAGGATACAATTAAGACGTTTAATCACCAAAATTTCCATTCACATATCATCCAGGACTATAGGATAGAATAAGTGATAACTTGAATGCTTGATACTTCCTTTGTAGAAGGTTTTTTTCTGGCGGTACTCTATCAACAACAATTGCATTTATCCGTGTATTTAATGATTTGCCTTCCATAATCCGTTATTAGATAACCTTTAACAGATCTTAGACGGCTATTAAGTGTCTTTATCTAAATTCAGTCTTAACGAATGTTCTATGAATAATGTAACATTAATTAGATTAGGGTCCGAAAGTAATTAATATACATATTCCTAATCTGATCATTTTTCTTGTTTCAATCAAATTGTTTTATGTCATTTAGATCAGTCCGCCATAAAGAGATTTTAAATTGCCATTGTAAAAGACCAGAGATTTTCAACCGTTTTCTTCCTATTATCCCTTACCCTTGCATTGCCCCCTTGCCTCCAATAAAGCCTTACTATTACATGAATTTTCGTAGGTTTTCCCTGCGATCTTTTTCATGTCTGAGAATATAGCTTGACTCAATAAAACGACTTAAATTGTAATGTAATATTATGCTAGGATACAAAGCGCCTTACTGCCCCCAAAAATTACTCCCTGGGTAAGAGACAATATAGAATAATCTGAAGCATACGATACCGTACTAAATTTCGGATTTCAATATTCTACTATGATGTACAGGGTAGACGTTTTGTGTAAATTACTCTCATCGGTTTGATTGTTTTCTCAGAGGTCCGCGTTCTCAATAGAAGAAAATTAATACTATATATGATATCTTTGCTTTTTTGTTGAATATTTCGCAACATTCAATTCTGTTGTTCTAACAGTTCACTTGTGTGTTGGTATTAGTATGAAATCTGGGGGAGTATAAGACGAAGAACACGAAACACTTCTAAAAGGTTAAATGTGGACTTGGTTTCCAATACATCAACAGTCTGACTGAAATGAATGCTGAGTTGACAGAAGCAAAGTGTCATTTTTTATTCCAGAAGGTTGAGTGAACACATTCTGATTGAGTTATAAGACTAGAAAGGTTATTTTTAAACTTACCGATGCTCCGAATGTATGATCAGCATGATTATGCGTGTATATGATTGCCTTTATAGGTTTCTTGGTTATTTTCTTGAAAGCTTTAAGTACTTCTTTACCAGAAGTGACACTTTCTGTTACATCAACAATGACAACACCATCTGTACCAACTATCATAATAGAGTTGGCCAGAGCATATCCTATAGCACAATAAATCTTTGGTGTAACCTACAATAGATACAACGGCATCACGATCAAATTTCATCATGAGGAAGGCTTCGCAATCACAGATATAGATTGTGCGACGCCTTAAAAATCGTCCAACACGGAATTTGTCACTTTTGGTCTCATTTTCAAGGGATTCGGTATTTGTTGTCTCTTTTGCTGATATGTCGGGAAGATTAAGTTTGTAGCGTCTATTCATGTCAAATATTGCGAAAGCAACGTTATAATCTGGACGAGCCTTTCTGCCATTGTTAAAAAAACTATTTGGATGACATTTATAGACAATAGATGCTCTTTTAAATCCGTTTAAGAGTTAGTTTTTATCAAATATTAAATGCAGCCTAATCTATCAGAAATTAAATTGCTTCGGGTTATCTTATTGCTGTAACAAAATACTTTTCTTAATTACCTGGGCAGTGCTTTATCATCATATGGAAAGCTCAATCTGGATATGTTTAGTAATATCAAGATGTTATGTTCGTGTTAGGAAAGTGTTTTGAACCAGAGTAATTCCCTATTGTAATATTCCGTATCAAGTTTAACATATTAACGACGGCTGATTAGATCTATAGTGACTGGTTGCTCATGAGAAGTAATAGATTATTATAGAGTAATTGTCTTACAGCATATAATATCAGTATATCAGATAAACAGATTGAGGCTGTCGGTTGCATGATGGAATTATATTAACCTGGCAGATAATATATTGATGTATTTACGTGTTGTAAATTTGATATCGGGACAATTTTCATCGGTTCCTTGTTCTATAAATAGGCTAGTATTGTCGAGCAAATATTTTTGTTTATCGGGGTTCATCCGATTCCAAAAATAAACACATCTACTTTTTGATGAATTTACATCGTGTTGATTACTACTTTAACAGGCTTTTGGGTGGTTATCACAACGTTAACTTCCTCTCAACTGGAAATGGATCACAAGAATACCACAACAAGGTGCGACATAAGCAAGCTCCAGTGATTTAAACATTAAGCCAGTAGAGATGAAGGATTAATCCCGGCAAAGTTTGGTACTTTCTGGATTTCCAGTGATACTACACTGGGGAGCTGACAAAAGTATTCTAATTATGCTCGAGGCTATGCGCATTCGAAATTACATATCGAAAATAGACTAATGCCGCTGCCCCGGTAAAATTTCTCCCACACTGTATGATATTGTCCGTCTTCATAGGCCCTATTAGGTTCAAAAAAGTACAATCAATAACTACATTTCATTTCATTAGATAATTTAGCAAGAACAGGAAGTTAACCAGACAAATTTCAATCATAATGTCATTCTCCTACTTCCTAAATAACCTTTATGCACTAGCCCTTTTTAAAAGTTTGATTTTTAGAGAGAAAGAGATATCAACTCAAAGACTTCATTTAAGAATCGTAAAGGCTTCTTATTAAATCTTTAGAGCTCTATTAAAAAAATGATTCCTTTTGAATGCCAAATTTATTTTTTTCAACGTAAAAGTTGTTTTATGATGCATTTAAAGTCACGAACGATCTACTTTCATCTTAGACAATTATATAATTATATATCTTAGAAGGAACGTTCGAGCCTTTGGAGCCTAACTGGGAGGATTAGAAAAGACTTAACAAAATTTCAAATCAAATTATGGTCAATTCATAGAAAAAAGGAATCGCGAAATACAGGCCGATGAGGTGAAGGAAAAAAATTTAACGATCGCCTATAGAATAATAACAGTTCAATAAACCTCATTTTAGATTGATCTAGGTTACTAAGGGCAGAAAATACTTAAGATATAAGACCTGGTTCAATATAATAGCTTCATTGTCTCCTTGCTATCAATTTACTTCTGTCAAATAAAATTCTCGCGGCACACTAAACCTCTAATTGACGCCATTTCGGCTTTTAATAATACACTAATCTAATATAACATACATGACTTGTTCATTTCTCGATCAGTTTTTGTCATTTTCTAACCTTAATTACTTGAGCTGTATTAAATGTCTTGGAATGTTCTTGGTGTTTCTGAATTGTGTCTGGACCACTTATTTCTTGCCAAGCACGTTCAACCCGAGCTCTTTTATTTAATTTATTCCAGTACCAGTTTCCACCAAAGGCCAAAACAGCCAGCGTTATGGCTATGTACACGCCCTTACTCATACTGAAAAAATACAAAAAGATTGAGAGTTATAACAGGAGCTCAATATCAACATCTGAAAGGTGTCTGTAAACCGAAACAGCTACCTCTATTTCAGAGGACTATATCTGATAGATATTTTGAAATAGCTGGCGTATAGAGACTGAAGAAACTGCTTTGACGGGGTGGTGGGGTTTTAAAACTATTTATTTTAATCGGATCCGCAAAGCCCAGATATATGCGGAAAAATTGATTTTTTTGTAGTTCTGTCATACCATTCTTTAAACTTTTGATACTATCAAAACGAAAGTTACGGTGATGCCCAAGACTAATTTACAGTCATCGAAAAGGTAATTTAATATTATGTTGGAAAAACACATCTTCGCAGGTGTAAAAAATCCCCATAAAACGGCCTTGTTTTTCTGTCGATAACTGTCAAAATATATATATAACCCCTTTCTCAGAACGGTTCTCATAACGGAAGGGATGAATTTCGTGTAATGTAAAGAGTCGAGCGTTCTGAGAACCGTTCGAATTCTGGCCCACCTCAGGGAGGTGGTCTCGGAACGGTTCTCAGTTCTGTAAACGGTATGGTTCCTAGAAATCTTTACTGAGCATGCCTCACAAGCGACTTTTACCGTGGAATTTCGTCATTATTCAGAGAAATTGTTGATTACCTGATGTCTTCGATTACATCACGGTGACTACAAGGGTTAATTTTAGCTTCTTCAAGAAGAGTTCCATAGATAACCGTGCCGAGAATGCTTTTCATTTACACTACAACTGAAAAAGCGTTCTCAGACCACTGAGTTACTGTGACGTAAATGGGCACAAATTGTTTTATTCTCGGCCTCGTCCGGACCGGGAATGGAACGCTTTATAGCGGCCTAGTATAAAAGGGGCTTATATATCTAGAGTCTGGAATAGAGGCAGATGTTTCGGACTAGTTCTTGCGGTACTATCTTCGACCAATCAAATTAGTGACAACATATTCAATTTGCTGTAGATCACGTAATCCAGATGAAATGTTACTAATCTTATTGTGTCGTTTTTTTGTATATTTGATTTCGCAAGACTGAAATACCATTTTCCACCCAACATGATTTAAATTGCTCTATTTCTAGTTCAAGCAGTATAGAAAATTTTGCTTGTGTAACCTTTACTATAAGTTATATTGATTACAGAAAATAATCCATCTTTCACCCATATTGATAACTATTTTTTAAATCTAATTTCCCTTACTGGCATTATTTATCGTCTATTATCACTTCCTTGTCCAACTTAATAACATAAGGTTATTATTATACGTGCGAACAGGAATTTTTTTTTCAACCTGTCTATTCATGTAAACACGCATAGTCATTTATCGTTACGAAAAGATTAATATCTGTGGTTCGTGATATTCCGGTAACTTTCTATATGTCTGTGTAAAATATGAAGCATATTGTTCCCTATTTTCGTCGATCTATCCAGATATAATCGAATATTTACACGCCAGATTTGCAATCGTAAGGATAGGGTCATCTAAATATTTACCAAGGTACTATATAGGAGACCAGAATCATAATTCTTCAAAGTAACACACATAACTGAAATTTAGCTGATACAGTAAAATGTAAGATGATTATATATTTTTTAGTGATACTACCCCTAGAATGGTCATAAAAACTGTAAGTCTCAAACTTGGTTAACAAGTGTTGCATGTGCCATGATTAAAGAATCTCTAGGCCCATACTTTCATTAATCTAAGTATTTTTGAAACACGCTTAGAAACGTTTTTCAAAAATACTAAGTTTAATTGACTATTAATTAGTTTTATAGATTCATTGGATTATAAAGGGATATAAAGATTTGATACTAGGTAAGTTCACTGATAAACAAAGACTCATTTTGGCCAAGTTAAAAAAAATTGATCTTCCTAAGAGGTAGTATATCTTTAAGTTCCGCTTTGAACATCGAATTTATGTAAATAATCATCAGAAGTACTAGTAAAGTACGAAAATCGCTTAAGATAAGATAATTCCTTAAAAAAAAAATTTTCCTTTTTCTATAGATGTATTTTCTTTATATATGGCATTGTCTCAAGAAAAGACTACTGTCTTTCAAACGTGGTTAATTCTGGACACAAATTGATTTGAAGGCTCAAATTTGGACGGTAATCTGTGAACACTATGGCTGACTGGTTAAGCTTAAAAAAAGAATCCCGTTTCTGAGACTAAGGTACGATTGGTAAAAAAAAAAGCCCATCTGTCCCTTTAAAAAATTTAAATGTATGAGCTCATTTTGAATAACCCTAAGTGACATAGTAATTTAAATGGTAAAATTAGTTGGTCAATGGTTTCAGAACAATTATATCTTGAAAGGATTCGATTTCATTATTTTAACGTCTTAGAGATTTCCTTGGGGAGATACAGCGTGATACTAAAATCTATTTGCATTAGAAACAGTTGATATAACTCAGTTTTAATTGCCTGTAGCTATTTTTTTTCTAAATTTGACATTTATGTACTGTACTCAGTTCTATAATACTTAAATCTGATAAGGACAATAAAACTTTAAAGGCTTCGATACGATATCATGCAACTTGTTGTAGCCTACCCATTTGGTATGCCATATCAATTACAAATGGCATGTCAGTCCGACATGGTATATCAGTTCGAAGTGACATGTCAATACAATATAATATATGAGAACATAAAACTGATTTCCCATTACTCAATAGAAATGTATACAAACCTTTTATTCCTCTGATTGATACTTTTTTGATTTTTGTTTTCTCGAAATACTGGGTTGTATGCTGACATCTTCAAGGCGTGAACTATAATAACACGTTTCTTGAAATCAGATGAACTTATTAAACTTTTATATCAAATTCAATCTAAATGATTCAAGTTTTGAATGTTTAGGCCTATATACAGACCATAGTAATAACTTGATCTATCATACATCCAATCAATAAACACAAAATCAAAAATTATTCATTTGTATAAAGGAAATATATTTCAATGAAACCTGGAAAACGACATTGCGTTTTGTATGTATCTAGATTGACCAAATTGACCCAAGTATATCAGCAGCACAATCATCAATTTGAACCTTATTTTACAAAAAATACATCCAATCCCGTCTTCTTCACCAAACAATCATCTGATAATTTATCATACACAATTATACACAGAATCAAATTGTACAAATATCATTACTATCGTTACACCTTGATTTAATCAATCAGCAGTGACAAATCAAATTAAAGCCTATTTAAGCAAAAATACCAATCCCAAGCACTGCAACAAGCAGTCACCTTTTAATTTATCATACACAAATACACAAAAATGAATATTATTATCATCAGTAATGAAAACCTCTATTTGAGGTTTATTTGAGCAAATATTCATCTAATCCAAAGCACTATAACAAGCAGTCACCTTTTAATTTATCATACACTAATACACACACACACATATATTACGCAAATTACCACAAGCTACACCTTGATTTGAACCCAGGTGAAGGGTGATGAAGGACCCAGGTAGGCTATATCGGCAGCGACAACATCAATTTAAAGCTTATTTGAGCAAAATAATTCATCTAATTCGATGCACTTCATCAAACAATCATCATAATTGATCATACACAACTAAACACCTTGACTTTACAAACCAGCAGTGCCAATATACACTTGAACCTTATGATGCAAAACCATCTAATCCCATGCACTTCAACGAGCAATCATTTGATAATTTATCATATACACTGAATTAAATATTGAATGTTATTACTATACAACGAATTGATTATAATTGAATATTATTACTAGCTACACCTATATGTAACCTGCCTGATAGCAAGGAGGAATTGAGGAAATATTAAAAACTTGGATGAAAGATTTCAGGCTGTGATTAAATACCCCTGGGATATAAACAGGTATATAGAAACACACCTTACAGATTTACAGTTATCTCATATATAACATAGTCTGGGAAATTTACTTCTGAAATGTTTTAAATCTAATTTATTTTTCTGATTTGATGAAAATAGTTTTTGACTTCGCTTGTTCTGAAACATAAAACATGTACCGTTTTCTTAAATCGTTAAACATTGCACCCATGAGATTACGAAAGTTGATGTTTTAACTAATTTTATCAAAATTATTTTGGGATGCCCATCTGCACAAGATAACGTAATCATGCCATGATTTAATTTAGAGCACTGACAAAAAGATATTTAATAGAGTCAAGAGGTAATATATCCCGGTATACGGAAGAGGGGGTGTAGCTCAATTCATAACGTGGACATATTATGACGTCGTGTTCATAGTTTTGGCGGGAAACGTTGGTCGTTAAACTAATCCTCGCGTTAGCGGGTGGCAGTAAGGTAAATGTGATTATGAGTTGTATTTCCCAAACCCTATTGTTCCAATCGATAACGGATAAAATATAAACTAGAACTGTACTAATAACAGTACTGATGCAGGGCGTGTTATGACATTCGGGTACATACGAAGTTGGTCTATTGCAATTACATGGATGTAAGTACTTTTCTGCATCTCTAAATGCAAATATCCAAAAGTGCCTGGAGTTAACGAACTTTCTGATACAAATTGGGGAGAATGGTACTTTAACGGACATGTCAAACTCAGGCATTTTATCTATACTGACATCTCATTAACCAACTTAAATTTGATACCACAATGTTAAACGAATGTAATTTTTAAATATGCATGTTACATAGACATGTTGTATATCACTGGAAAGCTCGAATCTCAGCATTATGAATTCGAAAGAATTATTGCTATATAACTATTAGGCTACGAGACACAGCACTGCAAAGGTTCAAAATGGACAATTTTTAAACCCCTATAAAATCGAAAATGGTTGTCTGACCCCAAAGGTCAAAAGGTCATCAGATATTCAAGGTCACAATTTATCATCATAGTAAATATGAAGGTCATCAAAGGTCAAGGTCATGAGGTATACGCCTTCAAACTTTGAAAAAAAATATCCGGTCGTACAAAAAAGGCAAAACCGAAAATCAAAATTCTGTCCTCAACAAGTTTTAGATAAACGTTAATTCTATCATTTAACACCAAAATTGTTCAAATCGGATAATAAATAGCTCCAAAATAGCAAGTTTTGCATATTGAGGCAAACCAATATGGCGACCTATATGTTACTTCCGGTACGAATTTTTTTTAGTTGTAACACTTTGTATTAGTGACTCTAAGCTTATGCATATGTCATTTCTGACATAACTCAATTTCACCGGAAGTGATGCCACCGGAAGTACTAATATCGAAACCGGAAGTGATGAACATTTTTTAACTATGCAGAATTATTTGCACATACCGACGGTCTACGTCATAAAAATTTCAAATCGATCCGTCAAAAAGCAACCGAAATAGCATTTTACGATTAATTTCGACAAAAAAAAGTATCAAACGAATTTTTGAAAATCGAATATTTTCAACTGCTATCATATGTCCTTTGTACGAAGAATTATAATAAAGGAGACCCGAGAAAAATCGAACGATAAATACGCCCTCTACAGTCCATTTCCGGTTTTTTGCTATCTCACTTCCGGTTGCGCAGAACATTTTCGTTTTACATTTAATACGTGAATAGCCACGAGTTAGAAAACGTCATGAAGTCCGTTTTGTCGTACCTATTTCTGGTACCGAGAAATAAGCTCCCTAGCTGACGAAAAAAAAAATAATCGTTACGAAAACAAAGCAATAATCCATCGAATCTGAGTTAATAGCTGGCAACTACCTCCAGAATTACGTTAACATCAAATGTAAAATATTTTACTAGTGGTAGTAAAGGTAATTAAATAATTTGTGGTAGAGATTGATGTGAAGATAAAGTTAAGTTGTATGTTGGGTGTTATTTATTACAAGGCAGTGTGCTATGTCTATCAACAGCTGAAGTATTTTATAAGATTTATAGATATTAAACTATTTTACTAGTAATTCCCATTTCGTATACTGCGAATTCATTCTAAGCGTGTGATAATATAAGGGGAGACAATACAACTTGAATCAGAAGGAATCAGACAATTTTCATTATTTTAACGTACTATATTTTTGATATAACAAACTTGTAGTGATACAAAAAGTCCTTAATCTCAAACCCGAAGGCAATGGTTCCTTATCTTGTAAACTTCTCATAGGCCTACTGTTCTTCTTTATTCCCCCTTAACTTTCATTCGACAATCTTAAGAACCACAATTTCAGGTTTTGACAGTAATGTTCCGGGACAATACCTCAATCAAATATACAGACTTGTTTTCAAATAGGCTTCTCTTGTACCACCATGTGGTATCCAAGCGGGTTATCAGTACTCCAGATGGGAGTAATAAATCTTCAGATGAAGTTGTATTTCCACCGTACAGGTTGACAAGATTTCAACTGGTTATTGAATGACACCTTAAAATCACAGGATCACGAAACATTGACCTGCTACCCTTTAAGTGTATAGGGCACCGACACAATTTCTTGGGGCAATTATAGCTGCTGCTATTGGACAAGGGATACTAATGACTCATGAATGTAGGCATGTAAGTAATCATTTCTTACAATATGTTGAATTCAAAATCCAGAAATAGATTGAGGTATAAATCTATCAACTTCGCTATGGTGTGTGCCTTTCACGGGAAACACTGTTCTAGTGGCCTACTACAAACATTTTGTAACAATTTCTATTATTTCTGCTGCAGGAATCGTAAGAAAGAAAGGTAATAATAGACCAAAAGTATAAGAAACTATACATGCCAAGAATATTGTTTATTTTATTGGCCACTAGCCCAATGGATCCAGAAAATAGTTTGACCAACCCAAATTATATTGTTATCACTCAAAACTTCATCAGTTAGCTTCTTTTTGTAATTTTGACAGACAAGAAAACATTCATTCATGAAGGTATTTATTTAAGAGAGTCGAATTTAATTTGTTTTTCTTTTTTCCGTGAAGTTTTCAGTGAATCAAAAATGCTTTTTCGCCAGTTTCCAGATGTTTTTTACGCGTTCCAGTCAGCAGGAATGTATCTGAAAAAGGTCTGAGAGGTAGGGTCAAAAGTGAGAGGCCTGAGGCAGAAGCAAGCGAATTTCAGATGGCCTGAGATGAATTTTGAGCATTTTGAGGGTTTCATTTACACTTAAGAAATACACCACTGTCAGTCAAACTTAGGTTCCTGTAAATGAAACAAATTTGTATTTAAGTTAATGATGTTATAATCTGGTCAATTTTTTTTCTGGAATTACAGAAACCACAGATGCCATTTCGGAATGATGAAAATAAAATGTCATCGATATACAAACGAAAGGCTGGAAATCTTTTACCCATTTTATACGCTTTATTATATCTTCCGGAACGCTTTCACCCATTTGAATTATTGGCATTGTTTGAATCACTGTAACACCATTTTTTGACTTCTCGGGTACTCTGGAAATAGGTAAACCCGCGGGTACAAGCTCGTGGTGGGAACCTCTGCTTTAAGGTGTGATGTAAATAAAATAAAGTACGATGTAAACATATATAATTAAACACGTTTACTCTGTTTATTAACCTTGAAAATTTGATATTTATAGTTGTAAATATACAGACAGTACATGATGAAAAATGGATTCCAACAGTTGCAGCAATTTTTAATTTGTATCCCGCATGAAATAGTACATAGCTACAAATTACTACATTCCATTCTGTCACTGCCTTTTCACAACACTTATAAATCGAGGTCGGCATGAAAGAGATTCCTACAATACCAGGAATGCAAAACAGTATTTAGAAGAAAGCATCTTCACTCTACCACGTATTTTCAACTTATGTTAGGTATACAAAGTTCAATAGGGTGTTGTGCTATCTGTTTTACTGTAAAAACCTATCAACACTGACTTAAAAAAAAGGGGAGGGGGAGATTATTGGACTGTATGCAATTGTTATGCTGTATTTTATATCCCTATACTTAACGTGCAGCAGAAGGTTTTATTTGGCCTTTCGTTGGTTTCATTTTGCTCATACTTTTTAATAGCCTATTGCAAATCCAACCATTTCCAGTGCAGCTGCCCGATAGATTTGATATCGCAAACATTTTATGACAGATTGGATCTAGTCAATGGAATATCCTAATCATCAGCTGCATCAAAAGCTTTAAATGAGGTATCGTTCAATCTGACAGAAATCAATCAACAGTTGAGCTTTTACATTAAACTGACTGTTTGGACATTATATTAAATCAAAAAAAGTTCCAAACTACGGGTCAAATCTAACCATTCTTATGTTTGATGCACAATAAAAACAACGTATGAAAGGTGGCCTATATTTCCAATTGTGAAGATTAGAGTAAGATACCTGGATACTTTAACATTGGGAAGCTGAAACAACTGTTATTCATTACAACAAAGAATTAACTTAGTAATGTTTTCAAAACTTACGATTTAGATAATAACATTTTCAAAGAAACGTGAATATAAGAACCTAAGAAGTGTGATAATAACTTAAAATATATTATATCTTCAGGTAGAGTTGGCTCTGACGTCAAAAGATTTTTTTGTGGCTACTTAGTTGATGTAACTAATAACAGTATGTCTATGTAATATGCAATATGTATTAGATTAATGATGGTAAAAATAGTCAGACAGATTTATTTTGATTAGAATGTAATGAAATTACAAGACAGAATGCTGTCGTTTACATACAGTGCTAAGAGTAAACCAAATCGACAGTTAACATAAGCCGAGATAGATAATCTGAAGGTGAACAACCTGAAAACTTAAAATATCCTTATCTTCCTAAATTTCAATCAAGTCATTTTATTCCCTTACCAAAATGGATTTGGATCGCAAACTGTATACATAAAGCAATTGCATCCATAGATGAACACTTCGCCACCCGTTTGACCAACCGTGCACCTTGAGCCTTCACATCTATCTGTGTCCAGAGTTTGAAAGTTAAAATGACGACTAGTCTTTTCTTGTGACATACATAGAAAAGACATATACAGAAATAGAAAGTGAAATTCCTAGCTTGGGGTATATTTGATGGAATTATGCGATATTTGTATATTTTTTTGTACTCATGAAGACTATTTACAAATATTTAAGATCTAAACCAACCCCCGAAAATGACGAATCTGTCTCTTTAATAGTGGAACTCCCCAAACTGCCACAAAATGAAGCTAGGCAGATTATCGCTCTTGATAATCCTGAAGAAAAACAACAGAGTGGGAAACATACAACATGCCAAACTTTCTTATCGTTGTCATACTGTCATACAGTATATAAACAACACAGAATGATTGATGAAAGAAACATAAGGTACAAATTCTTATATTCGACCACAATGGTCATCGTATTAGTATTATATTCACCACAGTAGGTAATCAAGGTCTAGTAGATTACCTCCCTTAATAGACATCATCATGATATCAACCAAAGCAGTAAGAAAATGCTTACGGTACATCATCATGGATTATGGAACAATATTGTAAACTTATGGATTAAAATATAATCTATTCAATGTTAACGACATTGAATTCATGGAACATACTAACTAAGGTATCATAAAAGATATTGTTTTGTATAAAGCACAAGGTGGAGATCCTTGGAACGCCATGTAAAAAACGACATTAATACGAATGAAACTGCTTTCTGAATGCTTATACTAAAAGCTTGCTTTTGAAATGTCTGAAACACAAGAACCTAGAAATCATAGTAGATGAAGTGTAGCTTGAAACATATGGTAGAAATTCTGTTCTCTGCCCAGTTGTAATGTATTGGGTGAAACATTAGATTAAGAAACATCATTTAAGAAACTACTCATAAAAAAAGACGACCTTTTTAGAATGAAACTTAATTCTGAATGTTTACACTGAAAACTTGCTGCTATTGAAATGTCTGGAACACAAGAACCAAAAGATCATAATACATGAAATGTAGCATGAAACACATGGTAGAAATTCTGGTCTCTGTCCAGTTTTAACGTACTGAATGAAACAGTAGAATTACTATATAAAAGAACGACTAGCCAGGTAAACGAGGGAAGAAATAGTCAACATAAAGTGATGATAATATATAGATAGAAGAATGTATAATGGTTTGTATTAGCTAGATAACGATCTCCATATTATTCGACATATTGACTCTATGACCTTAAATCTGTTTATCATTATCTTTACACTGTAATTCTCTTGTCTTTTTACCATTCTTTTACCTTTTACTATGATTTATGATATGTTAGAATAACCGAACACAAATTCTCAGAAAGAGAAAAGAAAGAAACAAGTCACAATTTCTTACTAGGATGACGACTTTAGTTTACCAGGACTCTTTCTACAAGCTGGTCTTCGACCAAACCTCTATTGGTCTTTTTTGTTGGATTATCCGTACCCATTTTCAGCTAAGTCGACTTTGGAAATATGTCGAGCCATCTCTAACGAACGCAGTCTGTAGCAAAAATTTGTTTGGTTAATATCACACGCACTGGTACATAGGCACAGAATTATAGAATTACTTTACTCGGATACCGAGTTCACGACACCGATTGCAGAGTGGTATTAAGTGTTTTGAATTGAACTTAAAGGGACTGCTTCAATAGAAACTTACCCCCTTCAAATGACGTGGAAACGCATGTTCAAATATCCTTGGACCTTTATTGGAACATGCAAAAAACAATGATGGCAACGAACTTGGACAAATGGTACCCAGCTGCATACCAAAAATAGTTTTCTCTCGGCAATTATTTAAAGTTTATATAAGTTCGATATCGTTAAGAAGGCTTATAAAACTTGTTATTGTTAAATAAGTTGAATTATAGATAAGATGCTAACAATATAGAAAATGATAAGAGTATTTAAGTGGAATCTATAAGTTTATATTTATTGATGAAACACTAGTAAGGTAATTACACTTAATAACAATTTATCTTTACCTAATTCATAATTTACATCGGGTGGAGTGCATGTATAAACAGGGCTACATGTGTAATTGATTGGTAATGCAGTTAAAAACTAAGTAATTTGGTGCAGTTTATTGCTGCACATAGTTGCATTTTCGAGAACCGTTCACCACCAGTCATTACTCTCCTAACACAGGTGATATAAGTTAACTTACCATATATCAGTCAGGTGTAGGAAGACAGATGTATGCACAATGCACATCGATAAGGCTGATTATATTGAGTGGGTTTGCCGATCAGACAATTTGGCGTTCACAGGAAATCTAATATACATGAAATTCATCAGAAAACAATCTGTTGGTGTTTTGGAGCGGTTAATAAAAGGCGTACAGATTGATCCTTGAAAGGTTGAATGCTATGTGATCAGATGTTTAGATGTATCTCAACACAGGCGCTTCTATGACTTATTAGGTATGTGATCGAGGAGCGGCCAGGGACAAAACTTATCCCCCGTAGACAGTGGATCTCAATTGGACTGGAGAAGTACCCCAGCAACATCGTGCACATATAGCTGTCTTTGGGGAGGCTATGCAATATAAGAAGCATTAGTCATCTATGTTAAAAACTTTTCTGAAAACACATAAACACCTAATTAAAAACAAAAAATGGTTAATTTCATACTAATGAACTTAATTACACAAGTCTATAGTCTATAAAGGATACATACAGATATTTATAGACTTAATTCCTATTAGATCTGATAATCTATCTGTTCATCACAACATGCATCGCTGATTATCAATGAATTCCCATAGAAACGACTTAAATTAAGATAAAAACTGCACTTCAAGATACAATTCGCAAACTGTTTAATTCCGTGAGGTCATACATTTAAATGATTAAAAAAATCATTTTGTAGATAAGCCGGGCCATACAGATTTTGGTCCAATATAATAACAAAATACTTCATTCCATGCCGCTTTACAAGGGACATGCATAACAACTTTCTAGAGTGCATAATATAGACACGGTACTAGTATACCCGACACAAAATATTTCATTTCGTAAAGTGCCATTTTCTTTATAGTGCATTACAGACAAAATATTTCATTTGATAAGGCCACACTTTCGGTAAAGTACGAAAGAGACAACATATTTCACTTTGTAAGAAGTACTTTCTTGAGTATACATAAGAGAAAAGATAATTCATTTTGAAATGCCACAAGATCTTCCTATCCGTAAGGCCACACTATTGGTTGAGAACATTTGCTATAAGATATTTTCGGTAAAGTGCATGAGAGACAAGTTATTTCATTTCGTAAGGCCACACTTTGTAGAGATAAGATATTTCATTTCGTAGGGTAATATACAAACTTTTAATTGATTTTATTTTGACGAACTTCTTGTATGAAAGCCAACAATTCTTCACATTAGTATTCTCGAGAGATAACGTGAATGGCCAATTTACTGTTTTAATTGGTAATCTCTGAGTTAATTAATTAACCAGGGTCGAATAGATCAAAGGAAGAAATCGACAGACCGAAACAAAAGAAAAAACAACAAAATATGGTACTAGTATATTCTCTGATATGCTTCCAGTTTTCTAACATAGACTAAACCTACGAGTTCCGATGAAATAGAGACCATTGCTTTTCAAACCACAAATGAAAATTATAATTACCAAAAACTGAGATAAAAGATCACTTAGTTCAGAATTAACCCGACAAATCTGGCCATACTTATTCCTCGGAATTAATAAACGTGTGTGATATCGGCATTTTTATACGCCCACACGTAAGTTTGGGCGTATATTGTAGTTGCCCCTGTCGGTACGTTCACATTTACCTCGTGCTCACTCTACAGGCTACAATTCTCCATGGATTCTTTTGATCTTTTGTATGTGTGTCAATATCACACGAAGATGTGCACTATTGAATTTGGTGATGATCTGATGATTATCTCATAAAACCGCGTTCGTTTTTTTTCTCACTTTTTTGGCTGGAGCTCACTCTACAGGCTACGATATAGAGTTTGTTTTACAGTTCACATTTAGCTCATTTTCAGACCGCTGGTGGGCGTATTCGCTTGCGAGACTTGCCGCAAGCCTATGTTTTATGGAAGTTGTTCCGATCCAAAAAAGCTAGTTTTCGAAAAGTTTCAAATTTGGCATAACATTTGTAGACAATGCAAGACAAAAAGGTGTACTCTGTCAATTCCCTATACAATGGGTGCCAATTTCAGTGAAATGTTTGACCAAACTCATATATTACAGAAAATAAGATCGCTCGACAAAAATTCACATCATTGAATGATACCGATATCTGTTTATAATTCGTATAACCTAATACATTTTTTTCAAATTCTCGGTAAATTTCAGATACTTAGAGACATACAATAGAATAAAAGTAACTTACTCTATATTCATTGTGAATACAGCTACCAATCCATTAATACTATTATTTCTCTACCTGTTTTACCGTCCACACTATCGTTTTACTACTAACAACTGTAAAAACAACCAATTTGCCAATCTGACACAAACTGGAGTTAGCTCCCTTCTGATAGATAGTTCGATAATGAGCAATCACCTGTCTCATTTCTTACAATCGTTTAAAATATTTCAGTCTTTAACTTGATATGAGTTTGGCTATGGAACATTATATCTTGGTGTATATTTGCAACATAACGGTTTGGATACTATGTAACGGTTTGGCTATGGAACATTATATCTTGATGTGTATTTGTAACATAATGGTTTGGCTATGGAACATTAAATCTTCGTATATATTGTGTAACGTAATGGAACTACGAGTGCCTCAAGAGTAGGTGGAAAGTTGATTGACTAGCCTGTAAGAAAGTTAAACAAACTTGGCAATAACAACTTTTTATCAATTTAAAATGTTATCTTATGTTACACATTATATCTGTGTTGTGCATACCTGGTTAAAAAATTCAAATTCAAATTTTGTTCCATGATTCTTCAAATTCCTCAAAGGAGTGCAACTCAACTACAGAAACTGTTCTACTAATATTAGGCCGGTATCTTACATCGTTAAATATTATTATACGTGAATCTCGCTCCAGCAATTGTACACTACAAATTTGACTCGAAGTCGTAAAATAAACTATAAGGATATCGTAGGCTTTTACAAAAAAATTGACCACCCACAACACAGCCTGGTTTGACTACTGATATGATAGCCAAATATTTGCTTCGTGTATCTAAAAAGGTATTTCTAATTAATAGAAACGCCATTTTTGATAACAGACATGATCTACCTAACCTACTGCAGTTTATCATTTAAATCATAAAGTAAACGATTCTAAGTAACAAAACACTTGAACGAACATTAAACTTAGTACACAATACACGAGGAGGTACTCAAATTGAAATAAAAGCAACAGGCAACTTCAATAAATCATATATCATAGGAAATGTTTTAAAAATTATAGCACTTCTTAGCACATAACGAACTGACACATATGGCATCATAAACTATTAGCATTGTCTAAAGCATCATTTGTTGTTGCCATCAATTTTGCATAACAAGGGACTGAGTGGGGGTGTGGTGTATTGGTCGTTACTGAAGTTTAGAACTTAAAGTGCCTGTCACTAAGGTCCGTGCATCTCAAGGATATGGCTAATAGTAATTTCTATAAATATAACAATTTTGCTTGGTAATATTGTCGATTGACGTTAATAATTTGTGTAAATGCAGCTCAAAAAGTATTGGTTAGGGTATGTGTGCCCATACTCTTAATCTAAAGGATCAAAGTTCGAGTTATATGCTTCAGATATTATAATATATGGAAAACTGTACAAAAAAAACTATCCATGGAAATGAAAATGATTAACACTTTTATGACAGCTTTTTGAAATATCAAATATAAGAATTTATATGGTATTAAAGTCCTCTTAATGTATCAGTTTGAGCAGTTTTACCATATCGGTGTTGTTGTAAGAAAAGGACTCGCGTTTGGATAAGAAACGCCTAAGCTCTAAATGATCAACGACCCCTTCAGCATGAAATGGAGAAGCAATCATGCTTTCGAGAAAATTTTCCTTATTGCACTAGATAAAATGATACTTATCCCCATTTCAGTGCAAAAACCCAACATATGTTTCCACGTCTTAGAAAAAAATCGTCTGCTCGAATTTGTCTATTGCTGAGCAAAGTTAGAATAGAGTTATTTACCTTCTATTGAGTAAGAACACACTTGTTAGTCAATAGATAAGATATCGACAGTTTCTTTATGAAAAATGTTTTTACTCCGGACAACCTCCCCCTATCACAGAGCGCGGTGTTTTTACGAGTTGTACTCTGCAGGTCTATGTTTTGTACAAGAAATCAGCTGACCTGTCGACGACCCGTGTATTAAATCGTTCATGTAAATAATAACAATAAGGTTTACACTGTTTTCGCTTGTCCTTTATTACAGGTTCTATCCATTATCACATTAAGGTTAAAATTATTTACGAGATATGAAAAATATCAAGAGGGCTATATTCTGAACCCGATATAGTGTTTACATAATGATAATAACACGGTAGACAAGCATAACGTAACGTATATAGCTTACACAGGCAAAATCTGAAGATATTTATATACAAATTAATTTTATATTAAAACAAAATTTCAAAATGACGTATAACCTGCGTTTTTTTCTTTCCGATGATTTTTAAATTGGCGTGTATAATATGAATCATAATTGTTTCTTGAATGATTTCGTTCACGGGACACTTTCATTTTAGGACTTAATAACGTAGTCTATACTATTTTTATTATCCAGACACTTTGGTACTCATTTCTAAGAATTAATACAAAATTATTTGTTTATTGAATAACACTTTAAATTGAATTATTATGTATTGAATTATTTTAAGATAATTTAGAAATTTTACACAAATAACACACGTACGTATTTATACCATTATGCTAATTAGGCTTACCAGGGCATTAGACTATAGACTTTAAACTGGGACAACTTTCCAAACCATGGGCAGATAACCGTCTTTGTCTTGGGGCTGCGAGCATGTTCAAGGAACGTTAAGTGAGAACATGACTGCTGACACCACTGACTAACAATCACTGCATCATGGAGGCGAAAGCTTCCATTGGTGCAATTTTTGGAGCTTTTCTTCACGAAAAGAAAAAATATAATAAGTAAATAAATGTAATAGAAAATCTCAATCGCCATTGTCTTCGCATAACAAAATCAAACTATCAGGCAACATATCATACTGTACAGACGTAGATGTAATTCAGCTACGTTCAAAATTATTAGTAACTGAAAAAGTGAAGTTCTTTTGATGCAAAAAACATGATATATTCTAGTTACATTGTAAATGTATACAGAATTGATTTAATCATAATGTAATTTCTAGACTTTCAAACGCTATCATTCAACACAGACCTGAATAGTTTATTACTAGTTATTTCACTCAATATTTATGTTTTTAATCATTCCCGGACGCAATATAATCTTTGCTCAACTTTGTTCTGGCCATGAAATTTGATTGACTGAATAAATGCAACAAAAGAGTCAATAAATGTTACAATGTTGATAAGAAATAGTGAGAAAATAGTAATTTATTTATGTGGTTGTAGAGAATAGTGATCAATAGGACTAATCAGTCCCAAGTTATTCTCTATCATGAAACCTATCGACTTAATTGACTAACATTAATGCCAATATGGCGAGACCTTCATTTCCTGTATCCGCTCGTCGACTACTGAAATAGAAAAAAACAACTACATCCTATATGTTTTTGTATATATTTATTTACACAATATATTAGACAAATATATCAGCTTTAGATTTTTACATCGTCAAACTGTCTTTAGAACCCCGATTTCCGAACTTTTTGAACTCATTATAGCGCCCTCTTTCTACGCCTATACGCTCAAGGTACCCACTCGCCAACCATAAGCAAAGTTAACTCTCTTTATGATAATTTGACTTCAACTGTCTGTATATGCTTACTTGGATAATTTGACTTCAACTGTCTATATATGAGAACTTGACTACAACTGTCTGTATATGAGAACTTGACTACAACTGTCTATATATGAGAACTTGTTACAACTGTCTATATATGAGAACTTGACTACAACTGGCTGTATATGAGGACTTGACTACAACTGTCTATATATGAGAACTTGACTACAACTGGCTGTATATGAGAACTTGACTACAACACTCTATATATGAGAACTTGACTACAACTGTCTATATATGAGAACTTGTTACAACTGTCTATATATGAGAACTTTACTTCAACTGTCTGTATAGGAGAACTTGATTACAACTGTCTGTATATGAGAACTTGACTACAACTGGCTGTATATGAGAACTTGTTACAACTGTCTATATATGAGAACTTGACTACAACTGGCTGTACACGAGAACTTGACTACAACTGTCTATATATGAGAACTTGGTACAACTGTCTATATATGAGAACTTGACTTCAACTGTCTGTATATGAGAACTTGACTACAACTGTCTATATATGAGAACTTGACTACAACTGGCTGTATACGAGAACTTGACTACAACTGTCTATATATGAGAACTTGATACAACTGTCTATATATGAGAACTTGACTTCAACTGTCTGTATATGAGAACTTGACTACAACTGTCTATATATGAGAACTTGTTACAACTGTCTATATATGAGAACTTGACTTCAACTGTCTATATATGAGAACTTGACTACAACTGGCTGTATATGAGAACTTGACTACAACTGTCTATATATGAGAACTTGACTACAACTGTCTGTATATGAGAACTTGACTTCAACTGTCTGTATATGAGAACTTGACTACAACTGTCTATATATGAGAACTTGTTACAACTGTCTATATATGAGAACTTGACTACAACTGTTTGTATATGAGAACATGACTTCAACTCTAAATATACAATATGATAAAAATACAATTATGCATATGTACATGAATAAGACATTTCATGTTGAACAGTCTAAACTGTCTCACTATAAATAATAACAGGCCCCAGTATAGCTTCCCAAATGGGAGTTGTTATAATAAGACAATGAATAACTGGATAACATGAAATTCATTCTAGAAGTGATAAAAACAGACAGACTTCTTGTATTTTAATTAATAAGTAGATATTTCTATTTCGGAATTTATTTGGCTTTTAAAGTGGATCACGTTCTGTATAGAATTATCTATTACGAAGATAAATATATCTTTTAATCTTGTCGAGCAATATGTAAGAAATCCTGAATTAGATTTTCCATTCGTCATAACTTTCAAGTGAATATTAAACATGGCACCACGTATTGTCAAAACTAGTTTGTTGATACGATGTTTAAGGGGGGCAGATATAAATTATCGTCGTCGCTATTGTTACTAAATTACTATAGGTGCATGTAAAGCATCGGGCAAAATAGGGCCTACTGTCTTCCAGAACTTTTCAATTTACACTTTGAAAGCAGTTTCGATATGTGATGAATCAGGTCATGGAATTTCAGGAACCGCAGACGCCGGACCTGACATCACAATGGTTCATACTATAAATACTATACTATATCTTCATAATAATGCACCCGGAAGGTCCCTCGACAATGGATAATCGAAAATGAGTAGGCTAATGCTGCTGTTCTGTCAAACGTTCTTCTTTTTTCAATCCAATAAGGTTGGGAAAAGCGTTAAAAATCCATTTTATTCCAATTCTACATATGAATTGGATATGACAAATCACTATACAGACATGGCATGTTCATTCATTTTAAACAAGAAAGAGTCTCTGTTAACGAAGGTTCCGCCTTTAATTGCGTGTCGTCTGTTCCATGAAATTGACGTCATCGACGAACATTTATATACCGTATTTCTCATTTATTTCAAATGATTAGACTTAAGGTTTCTCTTTAGATGATTTGTGTGAAATCTAAAACGAACAATAAGACTCACATGGAGTATGCTTTATGTAATGAGTAAAACTTTAAATGTCATTCATAATGTGGGACCATAAAAACGACTAAGATGTGATAGAGTTTCTATACAAAACGAAATGAGATAAAACAAAATGAAAGCTGTAGAGCTGTTTCTGTAGAAATGGGAGAATGAATGGCATAATATCCTATTTACAAGGAATAATAGTAGTTGGAAATTATCTAAATGAAAATGACACAATAAAGATCCTTTTACATTGACATTGCGAGTATATACGTGTGTTCTTTTCGCGGATTCCTATCACACCCATGGGATCCAATGGTATTAGATATATCCATTAGTGTTAAATATGTCCGGATCGCAAAACCAGATTCTTTGTACATTATATTATACAACAGTGACTTAATTTTTCAGTTATATAGGTTTAATTTATTTTCCAGTTTAATTGAATTCCTTTGAAATCATGCTAATTTCACCCAAATTTATCACCACGCACCACTACGTATCACAAATGATTTCATGATCCGTTAGATTCTGGTTGACATTGAGCAATTGTACGATATATAGTTTTATGGAACAACAATTAATGGTTAAAGTTTTGTGAATGTTTTCGACGTTTTTTTTTTCATTCATGGTTCCACGAATTTTATGATGAAAACGAATCCGTTCTACCCATATATGTCTATTTGCTGTTGAAAGTGGAAATAGTCTTAACATTACCTTTATAGAAAATATGTTAAGAAGAAGGTGCTAATTATGCTACCATGCTGTCTTTGCTTACTTTAATCACCAACTTCAATTATTGTACATCAAGACTTCCTTGTGAACAATTTACCTTCTCCTTAAGAACATAATTAGCTCTTACAGGAAACGCAAAGATTGATTTTATGCTCTACGACACGTCTTGTTTTCAGCATTATCATTGGTTCACAGGACTTCAACCTTAGAATTTACTATTTATTTACTATTCTTGCTATTGAATATGGAGTTTTACGTCTTACTTTTCGAAAGACTATATCATTCAGCGCCTTCAACGTCAACATGCATAGGTTGAAAACCTGATTGAAATAATATTTTTGCTGTTTTTTGTTTTGCCCGAATCGAACCCCGGACTGCAAGGATAGCGATCAAGGTCTAATTTCAGAGGAGGTAATCAAGAATGGAGATTTGAACTCAATTTACGATTGGCAGTTAATCCGATAGCTTATTAGTTTGTAACAGGATTAACGCTTTCATCTCAACCTTCATAGTCTATAGATATACACGTATCAGCACGGTAGACCATCAGAAGAACAAAAACTGTGTTGAAATTTGCTCCAATTTACCTCGTGAGTGGCTGCAAAAAATCAAAATCAAAAAGGCCATAAGTACACACCAAAGAGCGGCAGTCTATTTTAATCAAAACATGTAGATGTGTTTTCCTGAATTGATCGACCTTGATTTTACTGATCAATTTTGAGTGATGGAGACAATAAATAAAAGATAATAAAATCCACGTTTAATTATCATAGAACGGAAAGCAGGTAGAAATTTGCTGATTTTTTCCGTAAACAATGTGACGATAAGGAGATTTATATGAATTGTCTATTTATAGTGGAGTTGAAGCTATAAGGTATTATTGATTGATAGAGGATTCAATGTGAGGCGAATTACTGGAACTTCGTGTTCAACACCAGTATCACGATAGCCTATAATCAAACTCAAATTATATGCTAGTTTTTAGTACTTTGTGATACTTTTGTGAAACGATGATAGGTCTATAAAGTTAGATTAATTGCTATTCAAAAGGACAGCGGAAACTTACTTAATTACTTCGTGACAACTTATTTAATGACTTTTTCAACCGAAAGAGTTCGTGTAAAATGTTGTGAAAATCTCCAAAATTGAACAAATCTGCACAAGGAATTATATCAGATTTATATCATGTCAACTCCTAAAGACACCAGTGAAACTGTTCCCATCAAAAGACCAGATGGCATGGAAATGGAGAGACTACCAATTCCAAATCAAAATGGAGAACTGATCACGGACGTGGAATCCTTAGCAGCTTCGCCACCCGGATCTTATGGTAGTACGATGGACATTGGTCCTGGTGCATCAACAGCTAATCTTTTGAGGATTGATTTGGATAAAAAGATCAGTCGACATACTGGTGAAGGTGCTGAACAAAGAGAAACTTGGGATAATCGAGCACAATTTATTCTATCATTAGTGGGCTATGCTGTGGGATTAGGAAATGTTTGGAGATTCCCATATTTAACACAGAAAAATGGCGGTGGTAAGCTGACATATTTATTACATACCAATAGGACGATGAATCTACTGGTGGGCAAGTTTGTTCCCCAATGTCAAGCTATTAGCTTGAGCTTTTGAGTCATAGACTTGGTTCAATGTAGGCTAATAATAGCACTGTGGCGGGTGGTGCGAGCGAGGCAGGGTATGCTATGCTCTTCCCCGGACGGAACCTCTATTGCCAACCAAATAAAAATTTATCTTCTGATAAAAAAAAAAATCTGGGCATGTTTTAAAATAGCTTTGTTTTATAAATCGTAAAACAACATAAAACCACGATGCATTAATGCGGTATGGTATTTTCATCACTAAATTGGGTTCAATCACCTTAATCTAATACCCCATCCCATTCTTTCTGCTTCTGTTTTTTAAAGCAAAATTTTCAAATACCCATGGCATACTACGCCGATGATTTGAAAATAGACTACACCAGGTATTCATACACGATCTTTATCTTGAAATTGTCTATATTTACCTATGATATTGCAGTCTGTCTTTTGGCGTCAGCTTGCCTACTTGTCATTCAAGTTTTACACCCCCACCTGATTTTTTGCTAATGAACAATGGTTGAACGCTTATGAAAGCATGATTATGTGCAATGCAAGTAAAGAATACACTTTTTTGACATCACTGCTGAAGTAGTTCGATTTATGCCATTGCAGCTTATCTTGGATGTTCTAAACAATCAACTTCGGCAGTTACTATTTGTTGCGTTTTCAGGCTTCTCGATATCATATATAGTGAAGGTTTATCATACAAATATATGATATACTCTAAATATTCAAAAAACCAATTACATGTTTTTTTGAAAATTTACATGGTAATTTATGCTTTATTGCATGAATAAAAATTTAATGAAACATTGCATTGTTGAAATTATACTTCGAAACAGGTGTTTGTATATTTATTATTTAGATTTATATATTAATTGAAAACAAAATATTTCAGGCAACACTTGTTTGCTTTCCTGAGACTCTTCTATTATTGTTAGCTTATAGATCTAGTCATTTCAAATTCTTATGTAACTAGATCTATTTTCTTGTGATAAATTTCCAACTTTTATTCTGAACATAAGGCATCTAAAAATTATGGGTTGCATTCTATGGACTATTCCTTATGGTGACGAGCTGTAACTAGAAAGCAATCATTTTATAGTTCAGTTATTATCTGAAGATTTTTCTAAGATGGAAATCACAATTGGAGTTGCGTTATTATTTCTTTAAGTCATCGAAAAAATCAATAGTCATGCCATTAGTATTATTGTTTTAATATGGTTATAATTTGTTGAAAGGGCTAGAAGCATTTGAAACGATAAAACAAAGCTTTTTATTTGTTATCTATAAATGTTCAACCTATTTCCCTTTTATCTTATAACAATGAAACTAAATAGCGATATTCATAGGAAAAACAGAATAAAAATTTAATAGCATAGTTCAAAAATAGAATATCGATTTATTTTACAGCATCCACCATGCAAGGCAAAATGCTATCTATAGATGGCTTTCTTGTTTTTCTTTATCGCCTTTGGTTCAGTGAGTCGTTTCTGGTATGCTCTGATGGATCCCAATGTTTGTCTAAAAGTTACTTCACTTTTACCCATAAATGTTCAGATAGTTGAAATGGAAAGTAAAAGACGGTTAAATTGAACAATATTCCGGATCTAATTTGGTGCATTGTCTGGACGAAACTGACCATTGTCCTACTCAAATGCCTCTGATAATGCACTACGATGCAGGATTCACAATCCTCTTACGGAGCCGATCAGTGCAATGTAAAACCTTTTTAACTTTTCTCGTGTACCATCAAACCTAAATAAGTGTAAAATTGGGGGCAATCCATTTTTTGGATAGTAACGAGTCTAATGACTTCAGTGCATTAGATCTGAGGATTGGTTACCTGCAACTGATCTACTAATCTCTGAACAGAAAGTGAATAACGAAAGATCTGTTTATAATACTTAAAATAAATTTGGGCTTTTTCTTTCTTCTGACAACAATGCTACAAAAGGCGGATATCTGACTCGACTCATTATAACTAGATTTTTAGTGAAAATAAGACATAAATCAACATATTGAAAAATAACCCTTTTCCCATTTCACAGCCAGCTGTGATGCAATTTGTTTCCAAAACATTTGTGGAAACGTAATTTCCGCTTTTGTCATCGTATAAACAAACCTATATATCAGTCTACCACTTTGAAGCTTTTCAACCAATCTACCTTCTTTCATGATTATACCACTACAAACTTAATTACATGTGTTTGTTTACCTCAATCAACGAAGCTTTTTCCTGTTTTATCCAGGAAACTACTGAATGATTAATATAAAATAAACTGAATAATTATATTGTTATACATTCATAAACAGTAAAGAGCCATTATTATCCCTTTGAGATTTCGAAAAGAGCAATGTTTAGTACGAATAGGTTGGTCGTTGATTCATAGTTTTGTTTTAAGAAGTGTTTTATGAATTTAATGAACAAGAGCTTTTGGAATCACTGAACTGGGTTGGGGGTTTGGTTCTTTTGGCCAGATAGAATAACGATTTGCACCCCAGTTATTCCCCAACTTCTATTTGAACAAATTAGAAATTTTTGTCAGGATGCACCAAATCATTTCAATTTTGCAAAAATTCTCGAGAGAACCCTCTCAGACGCTCCATAAGATTCCTTACGATTATGACGCCTCCGCCTGGAGTTGTTGCATTTTTAATTCAGCCATTGTGTTGCAATTTTATTGTATGGTATTGTTAATAGAAATGCATTTTCAAATTAAAATTATCTCCCTTGGAAGATGAACATTTACATTCATTTGATTAGCAACAGAGTGATCCACACTTTCTAAATCTGGGTAGAACTTCCTTTTTCTTGCTCAACTACAAATTAGATTTATTTTAGTTTACTTTCTATGTCGCCCTACTGTTGTCCCTGCCATAATCGTCCTTGATTTTCTTAACGTTAATGGAATTGGATATTGGAATAATGGTTGGAACGCAATCCTATTATCATTGCTACACTCTTAATTATACTCATTCCCTGAGAAGTTTCCCTTACAGTGTGTCTGGTCTGTATTGATACTGAGATGGTATTGTAAGAATATTACGTTAAAACATAATTATCTACCGCTGATATTAGATTGGGTATCGAGGATAAGGATGATTAAATCGAGAAAGACAAGCCTCGGGTTTACATTCCTTGACTGACACAATATTCAATAATTGACAACTGTATAATGTCCAACTATATTAAATGCAGTTAATATCAGATCGTGTGTACATGATATATTTTCAGATCGTGATTGCTGTCTAAATTCAGTTATAATTGGAACTTGCAACACATGAGATCATATTAAAATGTTATTAAATGGTGAATACATTTTGCAATTTTCTGACAATTTTGATGTTTTTGAGATCATATTCCTTTTTTAGATATAATATAATTATAACGAACCTGAGTAAGCTTAACTACATTAATTGCTAAATGTCAAATGTTATCTCTTGTGTTTAAATATCAAATTTAACAATTAGGAAGTGATTTGAAATAGCACTAGCAGTGGAAAACAAAATAAGCATGACTAAATACTAACAAATGTCAGGGTTCCGATATATCATTCTTAAAAATAATAGTAGTAGTGGAGCGTAATCATATATCATTTTCTGAAATGAAAGTAATAATAATGATAATAGTAATAATAATGATAATAGTAATAATAATGATAATAGTAATAATAATAATAATGATAATAGTAATAATAATAGTAATAATGATAATGATCATAATAATAATATTAATGATAATAATAATGATAATAATAATAAAATTAATGATAATAATAATAATAGTAATAATGATACTGATAATAAAATTAATGATAATAATAATAAAATTAATGATAATAATAATAATGATAGTAGTAATAATGATAATAGTAATAATAATAATAATAGTAATAATGATAATAGTAATAATAATGATAATAGTAATAATGATAATAGTAATAATAATAATACGATAATAATAACTGTTTATTTTATTTGGAACAAAACAGTATGAAATATAAAGAAATTTTATCAAAATATACACAAGTACATTGTGTTATAAGATAGACAGATTATGTTACTGTGATCAAGATGTACAGGCTTCCAGTCTGAATAAGTTGTTACATAATACTTTAGATATACAATATCTCTAGACTATCAGTCAGTCTTCATTATCTCTAAATATACTGCCAACAACAGCGTAATATATGACATTCGTTACGTGTCAAGTAATATGATCTACTGTTGATCATCGCATCATCGGCTCTCAATATTGATGATCTTCGATCTACTCAATACCACTCAATACATAATCACATGTTGGTGGCATTTTAATGATCTTTACTTCTTGATTAAAGAACAAGAAATCCAAAATAGTCACGACTTGAAATTTGTAATTGAATTGGGGGTAATTATGTGTATTATTCTTGTATAAACTACGTTTACGGCGTTTCTCCTCCAATTCTTTTCATCGGTTAACATAAACCTCTGGTAGCGATAGAAATTAATGTCATAATCGATGTATTTCATTTATATTTTGTATTGGAAGGGCCACTCCAAAATGTTTTTGAAAATAAAGGGCTCAAATCATTATTCTATGCATTTCAGAGGCTTTCTTCCTCTATCAAATAAACAAAATTTTCCTTCTTCCATTTTGCCTTTTAATTTTTCTCCATTTTCTTCCTTTTTGGGGGAATTTTGGAGGAGGTCATGGCCCCCTTGGTACACACTTTGGAGCCTCCAATGAGTGCAGATATTATCACAGATCAGTTGTTCCCAGGCTGTTACCTTATTCATATATTCATTAATACTGTTAAAGGTGGCGAAGTGGACTAAAGAAAAGGGGGTGGAGGTCTCCTATTGATTTGATTATAACCGGTTTTTAAATCCACAACTCGAACAGTATTGATCTGTGCATCGTCTGATTTACTAACAAGGTTACTAAACATGTCATCAAAGGGAGACATTTATACTGTAAACATCGTTGTGATCTACACATAAACTGAATGGCGTGGCCTTTTTTCTCACAATACCTTGTGGAAAGCTGTTAGGGATCCGTTAGGATTTGCGTCATTGATACAGCGTGATTCCATCACCTGAGTGTAAATGATAATGATTAGCATGTAAATATTTAAGGGTAATTGAACCAATGTAGCTGAGGGTAAAAGAGAATATTGCCATACTTGCTGACAATTAAATACTCTGGTCGTTGACTTTGCCTAAAGGCAATGATTTAATTAATTGGTAGCGACTTGTTGTGGAAACGACACTAATGGCAAAGCTAAATCCTATAACTTTTTTCAGTGTTGTTGTAGAAACACATAAATATCAATCATTAGTCCTAGAAGGAGAAAGACTCCAAGCATGTATGATAAATATTTGGACAGTCGGATATGTCATGATTTTTATTTAACATAGATAATATCCATAGATATTTTAAATCTCGGAAAAGGTCAATGACTGAATATATATAATATAAAATGATATATATGACAGTTCGCATCTGCTCTTCCAATGATAACCTCATCTCAATCTACCATAGACTATACATCCTAAATAATTCCGTTTGATTTCTGGTATAATATTAGAGATTTTTTATGTGTTTGTACTGGTGCAAACAAGGCATTTGTACTCTAAAATGTATATAAGTAGACTAGACATTATAATTAAATAAATATGCATCCTAAAAGGTCGTGTATAGAAATAGAATAGAAACTTTAAAATAATCTAAATGAATCCTGTTAGGAAAATGTATCTTGACCAGTGTATTTATTATAAAAATGAATAAGTATTAATTTTCAAGGGATTTTTATTATTTTTTTTTTATTTTCAGGTGCTTTTTTAATTCCCTATGCAGTTATGTTGGCAGTGGAAGGAATTCCGTTATTTTACCTGGAATTGGCTATTGGCCAAAGACTTAGAAAAGGTGCTTATGGTGCCTGGAATCAGGTGTCGCCATATTTAGGAGGAATAGGAATTGCATCATCTATTGTTTCATTCAACGTAGCTCTGTATTATAATACCATCATGGCCTGGTGTTTAGTGTATCTTGTACAAAGTTTCCAAAGTCCCTTACCATGGGCAAGCTGTCCACATGATCTCGGCATAAATGATTCCTATATCATTGTACCAGAGTGTGAGGTAAGATGTTTCATAAACGTTCCGACTATCTATAGCAATGAGACAGAATCCGATGACTGGTTATTCTCCAGTAATACCTTCAAGGACCATTGACACCTGCTTAATGATGAGTCTGATCTATTATGAGTCTGACACTAGCAGGATCTGTCATATTGGCTAAAAGATTAGTGCTTTCAAGTACATGAATACTCTCAATGGTCTACAAAGAGTCTGATTCTCCTAAATTATCCTCTTCTGATGTCTATGATTGCATGATATTACAAAATGGTTATTTTATGTGTGGTATCGTCCCAAAATCGCAAGGACTGTCCAGTCTTTGGATTTTGAATAGATGAAAAAAGGCCCACTCATTTTAAAGTACATGCATATGCTTTGATTTTTCACAGAAGCATACTGATGTAGATAACAGAGCTCCAGGCTTAGCTTTCTGTTTGCTCGTTCTCAAACATAAATTATTAACATGAATAAAAATGCCACGCCACAGTTATCTTTATAACACACTTAATCTGTACAGACTAATGTATTTAATTTTAGCTTATCTAATTAGTTATATTAATCTTATTTTGTAAGAAAAGCAGCCCTCCGAGTTATTTCTGGTATCGAGATACTCTGCAGACTGCTGACTCAGTTGAATCGACACCGTATCTCAACTGGAAGATTGTGGTTGGTTTAATTGGTGCATGGATAATAGTCTATTTATGTATGATTAAAGGCATCAAATCTTCAGGGAAAGTAAGTGAGTCTTCTGCCATGGCAGCTTAATTAAAATTAAACCACACTTTTTCCGTTTTTTTATTAGCTTTTATTTTTAATGTAGCCATTTCAGTTATGGTCATATTGAACATTATAATTAACATTTTGACGGACGTTCAAGAGGGTTGTCGTTAGTTAGACCCTTTCTGGAGTGGTTATATTAGAAATAAAAAAACGGAACGAATGTTTGGCCATTTTATTTAGACTGCTGGTTAGTGAAATGGTTTGGGGTCGACGCTTTCTAAGGATCTAAGGATTCAAACCTATAGAAACCAATAACTCAGCAGACAGTTATTGACTTGGTTGTCCAATTGTCCAATTTTACGAGCTTGATATAAATGATTTGAGTTTACTCGCTTTTTTGTTTTAAGGACTGTGACAAAGGCAAGATGGCGACTGACTTGTATAGCCTTATTGGACGTATCCATTATACTATATTTATCCTAATGGATTCACGTCTCATAATAAGCTGTTAACTTTCAGCCTTACCTTCCATATATAGCTTACATTAATATAGCTTATATTTATTATATTGGCTGATGTAACCGTATTAATACCCAGAGTAAGAGGCTCTAATGTTATGTGTAGATAGATAATTACAAGTACATTCAATCTCCCATAAGTAAACCGGCATATATTCTTAATACAAGAAAAAGCATTGATCGGTCGATGCATATTTGGGCTTAAGAGAAGAAAAATATCCGCTATAAACGTTTGCAAAATAATACAAATTTTATCATGAATCTTTTTACCGTAACTGCTTTGACATAAATTTCTACATCATTTTAAGAGTTTCATTTCCAAGGCAATACCTAAAGATAGTGCCATTTTTGTGGTAGAACAAACACTTATTTTGTGCTAGATATGAAGACTGGTTATTGGCATTTTTATCACTTTTAGCCAGTTTTAATATTACTATATGAATGTTGACTCAAGCCCTATTTTTTCTATGAAGAATTATATGAATTCGCCAGATATTCTCAAGACCGCCAACAAAAAGTCAATCTATTAAGAAAAAGAAATGATAATTCGACCATTGTCATAATGTTTTCCTTGGAGTTTGAAAAGTGTATGTATTATCTGCTTGCTCAACCACTTCCACTGACAAGATGCATCATTTTAGAGACAGTAAGCGTCACATACTCATGAATCAGACAGACTGTTGTTAGGTGTCATCGTTTAAAACCTGATTTTCACCATCCTGTGTCAGAGTTCTTTCCTGTTTCGGACATAATAAAAAAAAATCAAAATTTGAAATAGTTTCATTGACTTATTCGTTGAGCACCAGACAGTAAACAATCCATTAACTAGCTATTTAATGGGAAACGTTTTACATGCTAGATTTCATTCTATTAGTTAAATTGAAATTGGCGTAAAAACAGCCATACATATCAAAGAACATGTACGGACGTAAGGTTTTAAGCAACGAGTGCAGCTCTTTAGAAAGTTAAGGTATCCTTATTAAAATGATTAACAAATGATAGAACCATATTTTGCAACCACTGACTCTACTACGTTTTTTTAATTAGTAAAAGAAAAAGGGGAATGCGTTTGAAATAAAAAAGACTATACCAAAAGCTAAAATTTCGTATTTCATCTGTTTGGAATAAGCAAGTTTATATTTTTTCCAAGTTTAAATTTAAGCGCTATGGCATTTTATTTTGCGAAATAAAATGATACCTTTTATCATCCAATATTTCATTTGATTAGCCAAAATTAACATTTAGCGCAAAGATCAGCGAATCAAATATAAATGAACAATTTTCGCGAGAATTTACTGCCAAAGCTAAAAATATACGGTAAATCTCGAAGGCCTCTATAACCTTAAGAAACTATTGTCATTGGCAAGATCAATCAAAAAAGTGGAATATTTTAAATTGCTACCGAATTGTTATGAAATTAAAATCAAAATTTAACTTGATCAGCCAAAACTCATGTGATAAATTGCTTATCCAATTTTTTCAATCTAAATTGAACCTTGGTATATTCGATATAGCGTGACTAGACTGTTCGCATATAGAAACTACTCCGGAAAATGACCTTTGTCTTGCATGTAAAGACAAAATACTTTAAGAGTTAAAAGTTGGATAAGAGCCAACTTGTCAAACTTATCTTGACTACCATTCTTAACTCTTGGAAACCTTTGATTTGTCAGATAAAAATTGTCTTCGTTGGTTATTTTACGCTAGTTTTGTGGCAGTGCTGCTCAATCAATGACATGCAATAATTTATCTCAAACAAAATGCCCCAGAAAAAATATAAAAATTGACGGAGGTGATTATCTTTCTGACAAGCACATCATTTGCTGGTTAGTACATCATATTATTTTATTATCAATTTACTGTTTTAAACTTTTAACAAGCATGTCAGTTTTATAAGCTCGCGACGATTGCCAAGCTACAATTAGTTGTGTATTCGAAAGAATATCTCTACCAACGAACCAGTGCCTTTATTTCGCTTTCCAGTACAAAATCCACAGTGAAAACAAAAAACAAAGGCATCACACTCATATATTGAACATAGAATATGACCTTCTTTTTTCAGGTTGTGTACGTTACAGCCACGTTTCCCTACATCGTTTTGGTGGTTTTCTTCTTTCGTGGTGTTACACTACGTGGAATGGAGAAAGGTATAGAACATTTATTCGTACCAGAGGTAGGTCCTTTACGCTTATTGTCTTATTCCACTTACCATTTCAAATACCATAGGTCAGAATTGAATATATATCCATTCACAAGTATTGATTTTGAAGACGAAAGTCAACAAATGATTTGAATAAACGCGGCGGTTAAGAAACTTGAAACATAAATAGAAGGAAAGTTGCCACAGTGTCTCCTACTAGCTTGAATTATTGCATTACCGATGTCAAAAACTCTGTTATAAAGTATATATGTCTTTGTTGAGGATTTTCGGGTTTTTCCTCATTTTTTTGGACAGAAGAATGTATTTTTGGTAACTTATTATGTAACAATATTGACAATTTTACATTCTCATCAAGTTGATATCGCCTAAGAGTCTTTAATTTTCTTGAAATAATGAGATCTCATGACAAAAACATCTGTTAGTTGTAATTGGTAGGCTAGTTGTCAAGTCAACTAGACGACGAGCAACTGGTTCTGGACAGCAGAATCTATTTACGTTCTAAAATTGGTTGTTAGAAATCTGTCTGGAGCTGCTAGAAAATACAAATTTAGCAACATGCATCTTAGGGGCATACATGATAAATTTCTTTAATTGTCTGATAGCCAAGGTAGAGCAGTAACCTCGTGGTTATTATTATGCCAAATTGTACTGTTACCTCCAAGCAAGGCACAGATCAGCTACATGGTATAGATGAACCTCACGGTAAAAGTCTGCCATAATGAATCTAATTTACACGCTATATTATGATCAGTCACTCGATAATGATTTGATCAGATCAAATCGTACGATAATGATCAATCACGCGATAATGATTTGATCAGAAGATAACTTCAAACCTTACGAAGAGGATCAGTCACGCGATTGTGATACGTTCAGATGCTAGCGAAAACTGTACAATAATGATCAGTCACAGGATAATGATTTGATCAAATGATAACGACGACTGTTCGATAATTGATCAGCCAAACTTTTCAAGAATGATCAGACATACGACAATGATTTAATCGAAATACTTCAAAGCACAGGATGATGATCAGCTCCATGCCATTCCTGTCTATTTTGCTTGAAGTGTTTCATTTAAGAACCCAGCTAGTGAGATCTTTACAGTAATTTGGATCAACACCTTGAATGCGGTTTGTCAAAACATGAATGTCAAATAATATCAGTTTTTAAGAGGAAAGTCCACATTAGCAATGATATTTATTTGGTATACATATATATTTAACTTCTACCGATAAGCCACATAGTGATGATTAACCACGTGTTATATTCAAATTTTCAGTGGAATAAGCTGTTTGATCCTGCAGTTTGGTTAGATGCTGCAACACAGATATTTTACAGTTTTGGTTTAGCATTTGGTTGTCTATAGCTTTAGCATCTTATAACCCAGTTCGTAGTAATTTTCTAAAAGAAACACTGTTAGTGACGGTGTGTGATTTCTTTACTTCAATTTTCACTGCAGTGGTTGTTTTTTCCATATTAGGTATGTATATTTTCTATGTATATATTTGACCACTCTCCGTCTTTTTTATTTCCGTATAACCTATAAAGGGGAATAGGAAGAGTGGTTTTCATGTACGCCCAATGTATGAAATATTGTTAACGTAATTTGTTTCGTTCGTCATTTACTTCGGCATATACGTTTATGTTGTTTTTTGTTAGAGAGTTTAATTACATCCGGTTTAGTGACAGACCGGAATTTGAAGGTTTATTCTGTAGGAGTACCGGTTATGAACAAATTGTTAATAATTACCATGTACAATATTCTTCCATTAGAAATAGAAAGTGGTTTGAGCTGAGGGATTCGTTGATACAAGAAAGCGGATAGTGTTATAGTATCTATTGATGTTATTTTAATCAGGTTTTATTCTGTAGTTATTTAATCCTACTCAATGTTTTTTTCTAGTATTTCCTGATTGAATTCTGGGTTTTATTACCTAAGGAAATTGAAATCTGGAATCATCCTCAAGTCTTTTGTAGTCACTTTGATTCTCGATCAGTTCAACATTTTAGCTTCTACTTACAATGATTGTCAAGAATTGATTTTTCCCGCACTTTAATTTGATTTAATTTTTAACGCTGGGGCAAATTGACAGTGTATTTTGTTAAAGATGGTTTCAAGAAGTACATTTAAAGATTAGTTTTAGTCTGTGATTGGTAAAATGACACGAAGCTCACCTCGGTGTGCTTTAATTGATGAATTTGAATATTGTAGTTGAAGTCTGTACGACACAGATAAAGAGGATTTTGCTTCTCATTATCGTCAGGAAAAGATGTTTTGTTAATGATGCGTTGAGATTGTAGGTCTCGAAACTATGTAAAAGAGAAATTATTCCATACAAACAGGAGTAACTATACACAAACAGGAGTAACTATACTCAAACAGGAGTAACTATACACAAACAGTAGTAACTAATCTTTATCACATTTTACCGTTCAAAGTTGTTCGCATTCATTTGGCTAATAAGATATAGCAGAATGGTACATAAAACTTCATTGATTGTGAGCCTAAAGATTGTAAAGTTAATGTTACTAACTGATATCACTTGAGTGTCAAATAAACAGTTACACGGGCTTTTAATTGAACTGTCAGTAGGCAAATAACGAATATTTATAGCTAAGAACATTCTCCCCGTGGCTGTCTAATTAGTTCATCAATATAAAAAGTATAGAAACAGTCTTCAGATGGCCATTCTTATTACATTATACAGATTATAGTATAGACTTAAGAGCACTTGGAGATTACTTGAAGAATTACCACGAACTGCTTGATATCAAAATAATTTTTTGAGGTCTTTCCCCTTATTTGTCCAAGTCTAAGCAATATGCCTGTAACGTGCTTCATGTTATAACCTACCAGACACGCCAATAAACAAATGGTCTGCCAGCACGCCAGTTACTAGTACAACGATTATTAAAACGATTGGGCGTACTGGATAATTCAAAAATTAATTTTGCAAAGTTGTTATGATAAACGGTCATAACAGTCACATTGTCATAGAATCCCATATGATTTTGAGCTCTTTAGGAATAATTTACCATAACCAGACAAACGTTTTATACAGTGATGTTGTTAGTAAACTTCAAATTTTTTATCTTTCAGGATTTAAAACTACGTTAGCCTATGAAAAATGTCTGGAAAATCAGAGTAATTCTACAAACGGCGGTTTAAATTCTTCAGTTATCTGTGATTTTAAAAAGTTATTGGAAGAGGTATGTGGTGGGTATTGATAAAATGATTATTTATTACTAATAGAGTCTGGGTTGTAATTAAACAGTATTCTATCTGTATAACTCTTATTGATTTCTTATAGGTCATTCTTTAACTTTGTAACCTTCCCTTCTTATTGTAGCGATCACTGGACAGACCATCTCCATTATCGTATTTGTCTCGTGCGTGCTCAAATCAGGTAGATCGAACACACTGAATTCATGACCTATGTTGGATATGTTCATTTCAAGATTCAAAAATTGTTTTTATTCTGAAAAAATAATTCTGGATTGCTGGTATTGCATAATCTCTTGCATAAACTGCTGTCGTTTCATAATATAAGGCGTTATTTCTGGTCTGTAATTGTTATTCAACACTCAACACCCATTAGTATAATAACAAGATATACAACATTAAGATAGGATTTGATAAGGGGTCATAATGATGACTTTCACCATTCACCAATGTCATATATTTCCATAAAAGCTTTCTCGAAATAGACAAATGAGTTTGAGGAAGGTCCAAAAGTTTGACGAATCGCTATAACGCAAGTGACTGTAGAAAACTATTAAGATACACGCCTTTTATTCGCCCACATGGAAATGTGGACGTATATTGCCGTCGCCCTGTCCGCCCGTCCGTCGATCGGTCCGTTCACATTTCTAGTAGACACGATCGACCCTAGTTTTTATCTGGGTTATCTCCGTCTACTTATTCAAATTTGGTTCGTATGCACGATAGAGACCACAGTTTTTATCCGATCGTGCAGGAACTTGTTATGGATCTATATATTGAGATCTCGGTTAAGTTTGAAATTGGTAATAATTGGATGAACGGTTTTAGAGTTATTTCCCTTGTGTGTACGTCGATGATACCTTATTCATGTAAGAATTTGTTGATAATTTGATGAACCATTTTTGAGGTTTTGATTTGACTTATAAATGTTTTTAAGATTGTTTGAAAATTCATTATTAAGCCACTAAAGTCTTTGTTATCATTTCTGACAGCTGGAAGTGGGTGTATGTTTCCTTGCCTGGTAAGCTATCTTCCTAAAAATGTAGGACTTAAATCAAATGCCTGAATAACTTGGCAATGTTACCTATCATGTACAACGTACAAGTCTAAAAATTACAAACAAAAATTTACAGCCATTTATACCATATTTGTCACTGCTTTGAAATACAGTACATCTATCCAGAATGATAAGTTTCGACAGCCAATAATCTTCTCCTACCAGAGTAATCCTTATTACACCATTGCGAAATATATTGAGTGGGAGGGAGACGAATTTCTGTTATCCCTAAATTATATCATAGTAAGTACATAATTACAATATTGATCTTTATAATTAATAGTCAGATGTAACCTTCTATAATCCTTCTATCATAACACACGATCGTCTCTTTCTTATATTACAGTCGGCTTCCGGCACTGGATTAGCCTTTATAGCATTTACTGAAGCTATAAACCAATTTCCAGTAGCTCCATTATGGGCTGTACTGTTTTTTCTGATGTTATTCACTCTGGGTTTGGACAGTATGTTTGGTACTCTAGAAGGAGCTCTAACCTCTATCTATGATATGATATTATTTCGACATGTTCGTAAAGAAATTGTTTGTGGTACGTGTGATATATTGATTTTTATGATTCAATAACAAAGTATTGTCACCTTATATTCCCTAAAGGAATGAATCAATTATCAAACATCGTGTTTTCTCCTGATACTCTGTAGTCTGTCCACGTAAAGAAACAATCCAATAGAAAGATAGATTGAGTCGCAAAGTGATTGATAGCAATTTGATTTGGGGCGTTGTTATTATCTTTCTAAGTGAAACATATTTCTGGTTTTTCTACGACTAATAACTAATAAAGTTTATGGAACTAACTGAAATATAAACAGAATGCAAGGATGCTCTTAGCACAATATCACCAATCTCATTTTAGTAAATTTTTGTTCGGTTTTGGTGGCCTCTACTACTTATCGTAAAGGATATTCATGATAAAAATACATCGAAAAAAACCCTTTGAATGTGACTGAAACGCACAGATGCTAAATAAGTAAACAATTAATTTGGTCAATAAGCCATCAAAATCCACCCTGAAATATCCCAATTAACTTACAGTGTTTTTCATTTACAGGTGTCGTGTGCTTTTTCTCACTGATAGTCGCATTATGTTTTGCTACCAACACAGGACCATATGTTTTCTCATTATTTGATTCATTCTCAGCTAATATACCATTATTGATAATAGCTTTTATGGAATGTGTATCTATATCATACGTGTATGGTTTACAACAGTAAGTGATTAAATTTCCCTCGTTGGTATATATCTTGCAAAACTATCCTCACGGCACACAACATGTCTTCAGTAGGCCGATCGGGAAAAGGTAATACTGTTTATTTGAAACAATGATGGTTATGGATGTTTATCATCGTTACTTTGTATAGCCATTGACGGCACTGTTATGTTACTTAATGAACAGTAGAACAATCATAATCCTGCTCCGAAATTTTGGATTAATAGAAACAGGTACTATAAGCTGAGAATCAAAAAGTAGTTAATGTATCATTCTGGTTTCAGACTAAGCGAGGACATAGAGCTTATGTTGGGTACACGACCATCTTATTTTTTCCTGTTTGCTTGGAGATATATGGCACCAGTTGCTATGGTTGTGATATTTACAGCTAGTTTAATTGAGATATTTTCAAACGGTATCAACTACGAAACTTGGAATTCAGATTTGGTTTGTATATATTTGTTCTCTTCTTTGGAAATCAGATTATGCTATATTTTTCCAATAGAGAATAGTCTCTTACAGATAAACGTTTTTTTTTTGCAAATACATATACATGTACTCTTGTATTTGTCCAAAAATGAAACAGTCGTATTCGTGAATGTATAGACTCTATTCATATTTTTTTTTCTCCAGGGTATCGTCGAATCACGCCCTTGGCCAGGATGGTGTCAGTTATGTGCAGTCTGTCTTATACTGAGTTCTGTACTTTGGATTCCGGCAGTGGCTATTGGCAAATACTTCAAATTCATTGAATACAAAGAAGAAACTCCAGCCTTCTTCCCGACGGAAGAACTTAGGGAGGAGCACAACATCGTGCCTCAACAAACAACTTTCATCGAGAAAACATTCTTTTAAAGAATGAATTGTATAAATTATACTTAAGTGTTGAGAAAAGAGATAACTTAAGTGCATAAACAGATAACGTAAGTGCATAAACAGCTAACGATAACGCATAAACAGATAACTTAAGTATATATACAGATAACTTCAGTGTATAAACTATGTATGGAATTGACAGTTAGGAAAGTTTAAGTGTTTACCGCTCTAGGTAATCATTGGTTAGTGCTTAAAGCTTGTGTCACATCCTGCTATCAAGGCAAAGGAATATCTACTCTGATTTAGAAGTTTAGAATAGACGGCGTGTATACCTAGAAATAGCCGCTTCAGTAAAAATTCACCCTTCAGGGCAACTACATAAATAAGTGGATTTGTGGAAACGTTTGTAAATGTAATTCTTATTTCTGTGAATGTTAGATGTACCTAAAAATGTTATTTAGACTCTCATTTCGGAATGCAGAGTAGTATTTTGTTCATTTCATCCTAGATGTGAATGAACGATCACATATCATTACGCCTATTCATAGGAAACTGTCATCAGGCATGGTAACCTCGTATGAATTACATTAAGGTGTTAATCGAAATTGTTTTTGAATATATGTATGATCACTCTCCATCTTGGCAAATAGTGGCCAATGCATTTATTTGTGGAGTGTACTTATTTTTCTGGCAAATATGGATATTATTAGCGTCACATAAAACTTATTCTTGTTTACGTAGAGTAGCGTCACGCCTAACGGGGTAGCATCACGCAAAAATCTTGTTCCCATTTATGTGAATGTGTGTATTATCTAGATGAATCGTCACACCCAATAGACGTTTATATTTATGTAGCGTCACGCACGTTACCTTTTTGTGGATCTAGTAACACCCTACATTGTGGTTTATGTTTATGTTATGTAATGTCACACTCAGTATTATTTATACTTTTGTGGATGTGGCGTCACACTTAATTCCATAAAAATATACTATATGGTTTTTCAATTTATGCATGTATAATTCATTTGTAACATTGCTAAAACACTTTACAGAATATTTCATTATATATGTGCAAAGGTGACACAAAGTAAATTAAATATGTGAAAATGAGATCAAAATCGTAACGTATGTAAATAAGATGATGAATGTCACATTAGTTATTGGTTATATGAATGTGAAAATAATATCACATCAAGTTGTGTTCAATTTTGCAATCCTGTAATTTATACATAGTTGTGTAAATATACAGATATCGTTATTGTGTTGTGTATAAATGTAAAATATTAAATTATTTTAGCAACTTATAATGTATTATTTTACAAGACATCAAATTGGATTAATGCACAGATTAATCAAAGCAAATTTCTTCGCAAAAGCACTTTGTGGTTATCAAACGATTTCTACAGTGGTTTTGAACTACAATATTTCCAATACTAAACCAAAAACGTATTTGAATGGTAAAGGAATGAAAGTTTTACGTACATAAATGAACCATAATACAAATTTTTTTCAAAAACTAGAAATAGAATTATAATCATAAATAACAACTTTCAAATATTATTAAAGGAATAACAACTTGTGATAGCGTTAATAAATACATACATTATACAAAGATATTCTAAAAACAGAATCCGATTTCTAAAATTCAAATATTACTATTTTGAGGTAGGCTCTTATTTGACATTAGACTTACTAGTTACTGGATAATCTAGTTTGATTTCCAAATATCTGGGTAATCTTGTCATTAAAAGGATTAACAGGTCCGAGAAAATCAGCATGGTTCTTCAACATGTTGTCCCATAAAACTTGAGCTGTTAAAGCTTGAGCAACCTGGATATAGATTTTAAAGGTTAATAAAGCTGAAATAATGCTCAAAAATAATGCTTTAAACTCAATTTGACTACTGAGATGGACCTTTTCAATATTTGCAGCCCAATCTTTCATCTCTTATGAGCTTAAATATTGTTTAATATTTGAAGCTCAATCTTTGAATACTGTGAAAATCTTTCACTTTTTTCGTCCGTAACTTCAAGTCTTTTTTTCCTTTACCTGGTTAGTATGAAAACCATCAACTGGTTCTATCAACTGCCAACCACTTCCCCCTTGTTTTTTCCAAATATCGAATACTACAATTACAAATAGAGAATAGAGAATTTTTCTTTACAAATGAATAGGCCAAATGATGACATAATATTGACGTCATCGAATAAATATTTCAATACTCAATTACAATATTAGTAAT
>NW_008709640.1:483151-524175 GCF_000327385.1 Lottia gigantea | reverse complement strand
GGTAGGTCTTCTACTAACACTTACCCATTACATACATCATTACCAACCAGAGCATAAACAATTAACATTGGAACATCTAACGTCTGATTTCTTGCTAAACTGAAGAAAAAAAATACGCCAGTATTAATAGTTATAAATGGGAATACTGAAATACAGAATATACTCAGGTATCGGATGTCGAGTGCACTGTTATGCATTAGTCATAATATTTCATTACTATAGTATATAAAGTAAAATAACAAATGATCGGAATATATAATATCTGTATCAGTATGCCTGGAATGGTGTTTTATGAGTATGAAAGTAGGTAAAATAATTGATAATGAAATGACCTTGGGAACAAATATAAATGCCACTCGGTCCAAATGGTCCATTAGTTACTAATAAGGTCTGGCAAGTTATAATGTTACTGGGTGACAATATAATAATCGTATAGTCTCGTTTGTACAAGTCTTAGCATTTATGCTTGCTTAAATATTTGGCATAATTATATAATGAAATGCGTACTTATTCGCCAGACCGACTTATAAAATATAAAAACATTGCGAAAAACAAGCTAAAACCTTACCTGTACATTATTCTTGAAGCCATTGTAGCAGATCTTGCTCCTTTTAAAACAAAGAAAATGATCACATATATGTACACATAAAATTAATATTGAATGTCTCCTCTATTTAACAGAAACGTACCGTGAAAGTAGAGGACATCCCAACTCGCGGGACATTCCTATAATTACTATGCTTCTGATTGATTTAAAGAGACTCATAATTCCGAATTAAATTAAGTTATATATTTAGAGGAGGAAAAGAGATCTTTAAGCTTCTAAAGCAAATATTTCGACAATTATATTAATTTAAATTTTGTTTTTCATTCGATAGCAATTTATATGATTATGTTTTCTGTATGTTGATAAATAAATAAGCTACAATACCTGGCTAACATGAAGCAAAGGAAGCAAAACATTTTTAATCAGCGTGGAAAAAGACAATAAGCATCAAGATAAAGCAGTGGTAGAAATCTGCATGTAGAAGAAAATAAATGTGAGGCATGTGCATTGCAAGGATGTTTTTAAGAGGGTCAGCTTTTAAAGACTGCAGTATTAACGGCTGGTGCATCGCCATGACCAAATATTGATTTCACACAATGTTAATTTTGATGATACAAAGGACTTGGGTTGACAATAACCGTAGATAATCATTTCAAAAGCATTCTTGAAAATTTGATAAATGAATGAAATTGGACGGGCTAGATATGTTTCAAACAGAGAAATTGACTGAAAATACATACCATTGACTGCAATATTTTGATAATCACCATAATTACATCGATTCCTTTCATATAATCTTTGATATATCGAATCCATTTTACCGTGTACAATGTTAGGCCAGGAATTGTTTACGTGACCTAAAAAGGACATTATTCTCATTAAACAAGGCAGAGTTTGATTCTTGGCATCGCTGCATTGCAACTGGTCTTCCTCCAATCATTGTCAATTTACATTAGAGATGGAGAAGGTACCAACTAACAGACTTCAATGAAAATCATTAATAAGGGGTCCTTCAATGCATGTACCGGTATATATGCATATGCATTAATATCCATTTTGTAAGATTTTTTCGTGTTCGGATAATCCCGGCTGGAGAATATGAATTGAATAGTCGTCGTCCTTACCTGTCGCTGTAGAAAGTTCTGGCCAATCAATCTCATTTTCCAAAATGAATACAATATCTTTAAACACATCCTGAAGGTAAGATAAAATGATGTTACGGTATTCATTGGTAGCAATGACGATATCGTGCAACAAGGCACCATCAACTACAGATTAAGAATTGTATACAGATCTCACAGGCACCTTTAAAGATGTCAGCACCATAGCCAAGTCTGCCATGAAAGTCTCTATTAAAACGATATGGTTTTCTTAATATTTGCAACACCAGCAGATGGAGTTTAGTTTTTATTAATTACCTCTCGCTAATGATCGTCGTGATTAAGCTCTCTTTGCTGGAGCCTTCAACGCACAAGTTGGTTATTAAAGGGGTCTAGTTCTTTGAATATTTACTTTCGTGATTCCATTTCAGACGTGAAACACTTGTAGTCAGATGGAGTTAAAAATTCAGAAAGTACCTCTGATAGCTTCTGTGAATCAAACCATTCTTCAGGAAGGTGAAAATGTGCTGAAACTGAATCACCCAGGACAGCAATACCTTTAGGTTGAGATTGACCACAAAATTCATCTTCATAAGCCTTTCCAGTTGTTGGATCCTTTCCCTGGAAAGTATAATAGACATGTAATTAAAAATTCAATGTCCTCCTAGTGCTAGATCAAACCTCTCTTTCGTTTGTTGTTCAATCTCTGTTGTACATGAATTATGTATGCTGGGTTCTGACATTTTGGTTGTGTGCTCTAAAAATGTTGTATATAATCCAAATAATTAACTAAAGCTGACTTATAACTTACATATATGCCATTACAATTAGAATCATATGAAGTATCTGAATCGATGGCTCTAAAAAAAAATAAAGTAACTATTATGTAGATGAAGCGAACAAAGATATATACATATATAGTACTACAGCTACTGATATATCACAAAGAAAAGCAAAACATTATCTCGTCCAATACACCCACCATCTCTGACATACCATCCGCCATGATAGAATTTTTGACTCTTTGACACCAGCAAAGATAGCATCTCTAACTCTTTGACACCTGTCAAGATATCATCTCTGACACCCACCATGGTATGATTTGTGACACTCTGACATCTATCATGATAGCATCTCAGTCACTCTGCCATGAAAGCATCTTTGGCTCTTTGACCTCTGCAATGTTAGCATCTCTGGCTATGTGACATCTGCCGTGATAGCATCTTTGGCTCTCTGACTCTCTAACACCAGCCATGATAGCATCTTTGGCTCTCTGACATATGCCATGAGAGCATCTCTGGCTCTATGACTCTCTGACACCCGCCAAGATAGGGTCGATCTCTGTCTCTCGGACGCTCTAACGCCAGCCATGATTGCATTTCTGGTTCTCTGACTCTCTGATACTCGCCATGATAGCCATGTTTGGCTTTCTGACTATTTGACACCCGCCATGATACGATCTATGACTCTCTGACACCCACCATGATAGATCTATGACTCTCTGACTCTCTTCCACAAGCCATGATAGCATATCTGGCTCTCTGATTCTCTGACACCCACCATGATACGATCTATGACTCTATGGCACCCGCAAAGATGGCATCTCATAAACGTTTTCGAATTTTCCTCGTGTGAACTACGTACATGTATATTAAAGCAAAAAGTTATGTTTAATACCTTGCTCCGGGATGTCTTGAATGATTACTATCATCACAATCTCGACCACGCCATGAAGTTCCTCTCAAAGTCTGTAATGCAAGACATTTTGTTTGTATAGTTGTTGAGCATAATGTTTTAATGTATCTAACATCAGTCTGCAGTGAGTGCAGCAAGTCCTGAAATCAAGATGTTACAAAACGAAACTAACCTCAGCGATGCTGAATCCATCACTATCTAAATCTACGGCAGGATCATATCTATTAAATACACTGAAAATAAAAGCATTGTTAAGAAGATCGTTCTCTGTTAGTTAACTCTTAATTGAACGTTCAATTATCTTTGCCTCGATGACGTCGTGTTTTTGTCGAACCAATAAAAAAATATTATTGATCCATGCTGATAATTAATTTGATTGGTTATCACAATTTTAAAACTAAGCCGCATAGAACACATGGCAATAAGTAATTATTACAGATTCTTTCCATGTTTTCATGGATCTGCAGTAAATCAATAATGGAGTTATCCAATTGTACTAAACAACTAAGGATAACTATATCCCACCAGTACTTACTCATCAAGCCAAAGACAAATATCTTTAATTCCAGGGAGTTCACATATCTTTGGATCTCCTGTTTGCTACAATAAAATATTGATGACATAAATTACCAATAAACTATTGCATCATTTGGGTTGGAACATTATCTTTTGTAATATTGAGGGAGAGACTAAAAAACTATAATCACACTGGAAAATTTCTTCAAAATTGTGTGTGCATACTTACGCTGATTTCATGTAAAATACTTACAAAATATGGGTATTTCTTCAGAAATTTAGAAATTGTTGAATGTGGCTTGGAATATCCCTTCTGTAATAAGAAGTTCATAAATTCAATAGTATGCTTAGTTGACAGAATTATTTCTGGTATATGAAAAGTAAATTGAAGTCATCATGATTTTAATGAACTGCAATAAGGTAAATTTTTAGAGAAAAACCAATAATATTGCCCCTAGATGTCTGGATTTACAAACAGCGTTGGTGGCAAATAATAGTTTCGTTTGTTTGTTTCATATGACTGCCCATGATCCATTAGCCACAATACGCTGTATGTCATTCGATCTTAAACATCATGACAGTACCAATCGTTCGACACTGATTCTTGTGGTGGGTGATTGGAAGACAAATTACGAAAAGTCTGAATACCTGAGTACGTTTAAACAAGACACATTGTCGTCCTCCGTCATCGTTACAAAATCTTAATGTACGACAGGCGTTATCTGGTGACGAATCTTGGGTTATTCTGAAAATAAAAAACATGGATAAATGTCTCTTTGTAAGCTTGCTAAAGCTTTGTACCTCTTTGACCATCTTCAGTCCTGGAGGTTGGTTGTCTCAAAAAATTAACGGAAACGACGAAGTACTATTGCATTTAAGAGGCATGCTCGTCATTTGTTTGACCAATCGTACCTTTGTCTCAGAAAATGGATTTTTGAGCTGAACTAATCAGTAATAGTGTTCACAGATCACCGACGAAATTTGAGCATTCAAATCCATGTGTGTCCAGAATTATCCGCACTTGAAAGTTAAAATGACGACTCGTCTTTTCTTAAGACTAGCCTACATCATATATATAGTAAAGGCATACATAAAAATAGAACGTGAAATTTCTCATTTGAGGTATATTCGAACGTATTAGCTGATTTTCGAGAAGAATGCTATCAAGATTTAAAAAGTATCTTACAGAATCACAGTAAATAATCAGTGAAACAAAACAACTTACAATTCTAGTATTATGGGACCGATAAATTCGGAGAAAACATCACAAGGTGTTTGTAGTTTAGCTGGAAGCATTAAACATACTCTTTCTAAAGCTTTGACAATGGTTTCATTATGAACATCGGCTAACTGTTCTAATAATCCCACTACAAGAGTACAACCTACAAAATATGAAACGATGCTGTCTGCAGTAACAGAAACTATGGTGTTATGTACCTAACTGTTGGCCCAATGGCAGTTTTCTAACGACAGATTAGATTCTAGTGTCTTTTCGTTAGCTACATGAGTGTATAGTTTGAGAATTTTAATCATCGTTTCGCTTTCTACTATGTGTTTTAAAAAACTACCACTTGCACTACAATGAAGTATATAATATTGTGGTTGAAGTTAAAAGAATCGTATAAAATATTGTGTGCTAGCAAGGAGATTGTGAGTGGCGATTGTCTTTGTGGTCAGAATTAAATCTTAAAACTTTCTTAGTTTCCACAAAAAGTCTGTTTGAATCACAAAACACCGTATAATGAGTTAAATGCTATAGATATGCCTGTCTGGTTTTTTTTTTACTTTTTTTTCTTTTTTAATTAGATTGAGGATAGGGGGTACTAAGATTGTTATTAGCCTATATAGGTTATCTTTAAGTTCAGATTCTACAAATCATATGATTTAACATTGTTCTTTGATAACTTATCAATGTTCTCATATCTATGTAAAGTACCTATTTCAGTGTCATTCATTCAATAATCAGTGATCTCAAACTTTTTACCGTCTCCATTTATTCTTTCACTTACTTTTTCGTTTTAGGCCTTTTTATTCATTCATTTATTCACTCATTCATATAGGCCTACATATAGGTTGTTTTGTTAAACCGTAAGAAAATGATATCCTCAATTTGGCAACTGAAAACTTCCCTTTCTTGACAATAGATCCCGTAATTCGTAATGTTATAAAACTCATAGATGGGCCTACTAAAGAAATTAGTTCAAAAGGTGTGAGTCATGGGTTTATGTATTTTTTAAGGGAGTGGCGGGGTGGTCGGAGTATTTAGATGATTTTCCTTTTAATATTTGATATATTCAAAACACAAATTTTACATTGACAGATCAAGGAAGTCCAGGTTTGATATTCAACTGTACAGGGAACTTTCTATAATAGGTCTATAACTTCCTGGTCTATCTGGCATATCACTTTCGAATATATCTTTCTGCTGGGGTGGGGGTGTTTGGGCTTATCTTTTATATTATTAGCCTACCTCCTCGACCTTATCACAGGCCATCGTGCCTTTAGTTTGGCAGACGATGTGACGAAAGTGAGCTATATAAGAAACTGTCATTGCTTGAAAAGGCATATATAACTTATCTTTCGACATTAGCTAAAAAATAATCTTATTACCTGCACAATTTGTTCCTCCGTTTATTCCTCGACCAAGATTTAAGAAACTAGTTGAAACTAAGAATACACAAGACAATGTCGTTATAATTGCCAATAATCTTACACCCGTCATGGTTGAAGTCTGATTTCGGAAGTAATAATGCGATGAGTTCGTTATCTTTCATTTTCTTTGTATTTTTCTCGGATATTTATATCATATCAGAAAGCTAAAAATAAAATATGTTTCAAACTGTCAATTCAAACCACGTGGTGTTTATGTTTACAAAGAATTGTGATTGGTTGAATTTGAACTATTTATAGAATCCACGAACCAATGAAAAACGTACCAAGTACTTAGTTTTCATAAGTTCGCGAGATTCTGCGTGATTTGAACCGCCAGATTCAAAACTTGAAAATAAATGGCGTGAAACTGAAGTATTTACCGTAAGCACGATTCATCCACGATTATTTCACCGATAATCTTCTATCTGCACGTGTAAAATGGATGAAGCTACTCAGGTAATTATATAGTTAACCTTGTTCACTAACTGGATTGCAATGAGAGTGTGAATTCTTCTTTGTTTTATGAACTAAACTTAATTTAAGATTAAGATTGGTTGACTTTTTTTGAACCCTATTCGCTTTTGTTTTGAAAACAAGAAAACAGTTCACTTCGACTCTTCACTTTATTGCGTTTTTTCAAAAGGGTAGCATTATTATTAGTTTTGTTTCAATTGTGGTGAAATGTGCTTTATTTGTAGTTTTATTAAGCTTAGAGGTATATCTTACTTGGGCTAGGCCTAGTGAGAGATTGAAAGAGGGCTTGGTTTTGGCTGACTTAAGACTGGATTTTTACTTAATTGTATTCTTTCAACAATACTTTTTAGACAAACTCTTTAACTTTTGCTGGTGTCATTGAAATAGGGTAGTCCCGAATGAACCTCAAACCTGAGATTAAGAAGATTCGTACGTAGGATGGGCTACACTTTGTACTTTGTTCTCATAAGTGTTAGGAACTGAAATTCATCCAGATCAATGATCATCTGTTTTGTTGTTGTGATTGGACAGAATCAAATCAAAAATGAGTCTTTCACAGTCGGATTCAGAATTGAGTTCGTCATCGTTTTGTGTTCAAATTGATGTCGATATTAAAGTTGATATGGCGGACTCAACTGCCATGAGTGAAAATTCACTATTTTCTGAATCAAGTATGATGATGTCAATGGATGTAGATCAAGAATCAGACACCACTGTGGATGATTCCAATCTGACAAAGGGTGGTGCTGAATTGGATCAGTCTGTAATGGTAAGTGTGTAAGCCAGACTATGCTGTTCACAAGTTCATCTGTTTTCTTGGGACATTTCTGCAACATAGGTAGCACTGTAGAGCATTGGGTTACAGTTCTTATGTTGTTGAAAAGATTTGAACTAGATGTACACGGTACCACAAATTTCTTTTGTATTTTTTAGTTTGCTTATTTGTAGACTAGTGATGTAAGCTTATGATATATTTGCATGAGCTCAATGACATTAGAAAATCATTGCCTTAATGGCTTAGTTGACAAAGTTGAAAAAAAAAGTTTTGGACTGGTCAGAAGCATTAATGCTACAAGCTTACAATTTATAAATATTTTAATTATGTTAATTGTAGACTAGTGATGCTACAAGATTATAATTTATGTTTCGTTTATGTCTGCCATGAAATTGAGTGTATGTTCATTTTGGATGTAGAATACTTTTTTTTATAATCTTAACTTCTCATAAGTTTACTTACAATTTCAGAGACTGATAGAGAGGACCAGGCAGAGGAGAGAAATGTTAAATGAGAAACTAGGTAAAACACCAGATCCAGCACCTAGAAAGCGAGGTGTTCCATTCTCAGAAAATCAATCCAATAATATTCAAGATGATGATGGTAAGTTCAGTCTTCTACCTTAAGATTTGCATCTGATAGCACCAAAGAACAAGTGTACTTTTTGGTTGTTTTTGATGAAGGTTCCAAATTAAAATGTCCTCTATAAAATGTTTTCTAAAAGCCACTAGTCAGTGTTCTTTATGAATTTTGTCCTAACAATACAATTGATAACTTGAAACATATGTAAGCTAGATTCGAAATGAATATGGTGCTATGGGTTTGAATCCTGTTCATGGTAAGAAAAATTCTGATGACTGTGCCCTGAGAGTTAGCCCAATGTCAGCTCTCACCTACTTATTCCAAATTTATTTTCTACAATTTTATGTATCGTTCTATTTATTTCTGACCCTTGTTAGGAAAAAGTTTTTAGAATATGTAAGCTTATTGTAAACCTTTTGTAGATTCCCCTAAAAGACACTGTAAACGTGAACCTGAATCTATGATTAAAACAGATACTCCAGCTATATCTAGTGTTAAATCAAGATTAGCTAAACTTAAAGACTACAGGGAAGAATGGTCAGATGTATCAGATGGAGGTATGTAACTTTAAGATATTCAATGAAAGTTAATCATGAAGTAGTCAGATTTTCGAAATTATGTTAATCAGAACCGCCCTATGTCACAGCTATAGCGAGAAGTCAATCTGGGAATATATGACCAAATAGGCTAGATTTATCACATTTTATGGCACAAATAATTGTTTCATTCAATATACGCCATAATTTTATCACATAAAAATCTAGACCAAATTTATTGGCTTTCGTCTTAAGCCCAAAAATCGTTATTGGCAAACATTTTGATTATGTGAATTTTAACCAATATCCTCCATTATTCCAGAAGGAAGATCACCTGTTCCTGCTCCAAGAAAAAGTTTATCATCACCTCCAATGGAGAGACGTGCTATGGAGGTAGAAGAAAATACAGTGCAAACTGGTAGTTCTAATCATCGTGGGGGAAGATTAGCTAAACTGGCATCTAATATAAATAGCTGGGAAGATGATATGAGCCATCCTACCATAGTGTGAGTGAAATTTTCACATCAACATACAACTTCCAATTTGTTCAAATTCGGCTGTCTTTGCCAACACTATCATCCATCTGATTATCATCGTTCATTTCATGGGCTTCACATAGTCATTTTTTTTCCATTGTAGTGCATGACATATTTTGCTCTGTTCTAATATCTGATTACAATAGATCAGTGTAACACTATGAAGTTTTGTTAACTTGTCCTGTTCTGTAGTTGCTTTATAATTGCTCTGTTAATAAACAAGAGATATATTATTTTAGTAAAGAAGAAGAAAAGAAGCCAAAATGGCAACCACCAAAACCAGTATCAAGTGAGACAACTCAACACAAGGGTCCAGCTCCAGAACCGCCCAAGCCATTAAAACATGTTGTCCCAGCTTCACCGAAGAAAACACATGCTCCACAACCACCACCTTTACCATCAACTTTCACCAAGTCATCTCCCATGAAAACATCATCAACAACTGTTGTGTCTGGAAGAACAACCCCTGCCAAACAACTAACAAGAGTTCCCTCATCCCCAATTAGAACTCCCCAGCCTGCTACCACCGATATACCTGTTAATGCCAAGGGATGGAATGAGACCTCGCCATCAGAACAAACAGATGATGAACCAACATCTAAACCTGTATCAGAGAGATTTGCTAAATGGGCAAAGAAAACGGACTCACCAAAGGTCGACGATCCCACTCAGACCCCTGTATCTGCTAGAATGGCAACTTGGCAACAGAAAGCTCTGAATCCTTCGCCAGTTTCAGCAAGTAAGAGACCAATTACGAAACAACTTAGCTCAACAATTGTTCAATCACATGCTAGCCCTGTATCTAAAGCTCCCGTTTCTCAACCCAGTGAAATGAATGTCCATAAGACAACTTCTGATGATCCTGCTTCATTACCAGTGTCCAGTAGAATGGCAAGTTGGCAAAAGAAAACGGCCAAACCTAAGACTGAAGAAGAACCTACAGCTTTTCCTGTTTTAGCTCGAATGTCAGCTTGGGAACACATGTCTTCATCTAATAAAGTGTCTTCTATCAAGAAGGTGACCCCAGCATCAGTATCTGCTCCTTCTAAACCTGCTCAACCTGTTTCTCTTGGATCTGTTATTACATCTAGCAATAAACTTACACAGAAGACACCACAGTCACCTAAACATAAGACTTTGACACCAAGTAAAAGCTTTGTAGAGAGTATTCAAGAAAGAGCTGCCCAGATCAATTCCCCAAAATCTACAGAGCAACCGAAATCTCCTCAGAAGTCATTTTCCCCAGCAAAAGTCAGCTGTACTATGAAAAGTGTTCAACAACGATTAATGGAGCAGACACACAATAGTGACAAATCACATGACTTAGTTGATAAGATACGACAAGAGAGGATGGCTGAATTAAATGTTATACAGAGTAGATGGAAGAATGGTATTCTTAGTGATAACAAGCAACAAGAAATGGTAGGTCTTTATATTGGTTTTTATATTGGAATTAGCGTCTAATGCAAAAATAATATGTATTTGTCAAAAATAAGTGTGATCAAAACTGTGTTTGATACTTTCTCTTACCTATTTAATAAGATTACAAAGAGATATGATAACTTCTAGTTCTAACACCTTTCAAGCTAATGGTTTCTAAGAATGATGAAGGTTGTCATTTGTAATCCAATTTGTATATTTATTTGTATTATGTCTTCAATACTTCATCGTAAGTCTCTACATATTATTTTTTTCAGACATCAAATCACCAAGGTGTACCTGTTCCTCCGCCCCCACCAGTACCTAGTAACAATACTATTAAAACACCCGGTGGAGGTAGTACAGTGACTACTGGTTCAACACCTAATGTAGCTGTCTCTAGTAGAGAGGCTATTAGAGCTAGAGCACGTGCAGGTAAATTTTCACTTTCTTTTAAGATATGTAAATATTTATTCTTAAACAATTAAGAGGTACAATACAGTTTTCAAAGCATCTGTACATAAAAATCTTCATGATTTCCAAGACTTTAGATTTAAAGTTTTCAGTCTATGGTTTTGGCATAATTTGGTTCTATTAAAAAACAATGACTCAGTTTGATTAAGAAATAGGATCAGATCATTTTGAACTTTATAAGGAACATTACTGAAACATTGGCCTTGGCTGGCTGTTTCAAATGTTCTGATATTCACTATTATCAGTTATGAACTCTTGGCTATTGATGGCCAAAACATTCAGTGTCCTATTTAATATTATTTTGTCATAATAGACAGTAGTGATGTTGAAATGGAAGAAACTGCTGATAATCAATCTCATAATGATGATAATGATCAAATGGATACCAATGAGAATGATGTTCTCAATGATCAAATCAAAGATGATTTTCTCAATGATCAAATCAAGGATGATGTTGTCAATGATCAAATCAAGGATGATGTTGTCAATGATCAAATCAAGGATAATGGCAGTGATAATGATAAATCTTGTCATGATTCAATGGATAATGATCATGAGTGTAATAAAAATGATAAGAAAGAAGGTATTCTGATCAACTAGTTGGTTATGGAATGCATAATATTCTGTGTTTGAAAGTTCTGTTCTTTTACACTGTTTACCTTTTGAGATTTCAGTATTTTTTTGGGTGATTTTTTATTTAGCATTTTAACTTTTTAACAGATCAATTGTTGCATATATATATATATTTTTGACTGATATGTTAATGACACATTTATTCCACAATTCTAAGTTATTTCTATTTTTACACTGAATATGTACAATGTCTAAACTTTTATTGACAAAATTTTCACTTTTTGCATTTATTCCACAGGCTTTGCATTTCTTTCCTTTTATTTCCTTTTTTGTCCTTAAAAATCTTTTTGCATTTAGGTTTATGCTGGAACTTACTGACATTTTTTTGGTATTTAATCTTCCAATTGAAATGTTTTTTATCTTTCAATTTTCTTTGTAACTTTTATAAACTAAAGCTTACATTAGTATTGATTATAATTTAAATTTAAGATAATAAAATATATTTCTCTTTGTACTCGGACGATGTAGATATGTACTATCTTTAGTGTTGAATTGTAAGCGTGTAAATTTTGATTCCAGATTTTGATGATAAATTGGCAGCAATGGGATTTGAAGTTGGACAAGATCCTGCCAGTCCAGTAGCTACTTATCACTTTAAGAAAGGTCAAAGTTCATCATCAAGTGGTGAAGAAAACAGGAAGGTACAAGGACTTCCTCCAAAACCAGTTACAACCAAGCCTCCACCTTCACCAACATTACAACAGAAACAGACAGCTGGACGTACTAACAGTATATATGGTATTATATCTAAACCGAAACCCTCCCAACACAATCCTGTACCCAGTAAACAGAAATTTAATGATAGTTTTGATAGTGATGATGATGACCAGGAAGTTGTGATGCGAAGAAAAGCTCAACCTCCACAATGTGAGACCACTGACACAGACCCTACAACAGAATCAGAAGATGATATGGTAGCTTCCTCAACTGAGTGTGAGTCAGAGTTCAACCCTGAACCACGACGAGCACCAGTTGAAGAGTTTTTTGAAGATGATGGTGATGATTTAAGTTTATGTCAGTTTGTACCAGCATCAGTAAGGAGAGAGAGTGTATTACCACATGAAGCTGGTAGTAACCGACAGAGTATGTGTAGTACTACTAGTTTTGATAGTTATGATGATTCAGTTGTTGAAGATTATAATAAACATATTAGGAAGAATTCGAAGAGAGTTGTCAAGGGAGCATGTAGTATGATAAGTGTTACCAGTCAGAGTAGTGCAGATAGCCAGGAACAAACATTTGATGGTGATGATGATGATAAAGCTGATATTGATGATCTGTTAGATGAAGCAATGGATTCTGAAGATTCTGATGCACCAGTTCCAGCACCGGTAAGTAATACTATAATGTGAAGCCAAAACTATTAAGACAGATGCAGGGTCTGTAGGGTTGATACAGGAAATGCTATTCTAAACTCTGAAGTTTTGAAAGGAGTTCTTTATTTCAAGAGGTATACATTGTCTGTTGTATTTTCAGAGAAGAAGATATGAACATAGATCAGAAGAACCAACTTCTCCATTGATTTACAGTGTCAGTATGTACAGATCTAAACGGTATGTATTTATGTGTCCATGACATAGATTCAAGGATCTTGCTAACAGAGATGAGAATAATATTATTCAATGGGATCATGGTTCATTTTACTGGTAGAGTCTTTACACATAAACTTGTATCAATGAAACAATCCAGTGTAAGCTTTCTTCTTGATTTATGAGTTCTTCAACACCTATTGTTTGTAAACTTAATCATCATTTCCATTTGAAGCTATAATGATGAGCCCCCGGCAGCTAAAATGAAGATTGTACGTAATAGTGATTATACACATAGTGGTGTAGAGGAAGAAGAGGTACAGATGCCACAACAACCACCAGCTCCAGTATCTAGAAAATCATTAAAAGAAAGAATAGATGAGTTACAGGAATTGGTCCAACAAGAACAAAACATTATAATGCAGACTAGTAATGCACTAAATCAGTGCTGCAGTGGGAATTCAGCTTTTGTTGGTTCTTCTGAACAAGTTGAATGCAATAGATTGTTGCTTATTTCTTGTAAGTACTAGCAAATATTTTTTTCTGCGTTGGCAATTTCAGAAATATTTCTTGCGCAGTTCAGCTGGGTATCAAATTCATCCTTAATACAGAATAACTAAATTCCTTCTTCTTGACCAAAGCATTATTTGAATTATCTGTTTTCAGGTCAGAAACGTCAAGCCTATTTAACAGAGATACAGAGATTACGTGATACTGGTAAATTAGAAGTTAATAATGGTGGACCTAAAGGCTCATTAACTATAAGTGATATTAGACTACCATTGAAGAAAGAATTTGTTACCAAAATTGGCTCTACTCAAGGTACTTTACAATCAATATTTTTTTTTAATTCCTTGATGCGGAGAAATACAAGCACTTCATTTAGAATGTTTTTTTTATTTTAACTTGCAGCTACCCATAATATGCATGAGAGGATTTTAATAACTTATTATAACATGCTTTAGATCAATAAAAATCAATATGACAAATAATCGTTTCTGATGTCTCGAGCATGTCCTAATAAGTTATTCAAATTCTCCCGTTTAGAATCATGGATTAAAGCAAGATAAAAAGCATGATAAAAGTGGAGTGTTGATGGGTCAAATTTCCACTTAACAGATTTTGTTTAATTTACCTTTCCCTAGCATAATGATCCAATGCAGATTGAACTACTTAACTCTGTAATATCTCAACTAAATATCATATAGACTGACATGGAAGTTATATTTAGATTGATGATACAATTATTGGTTTGATACATTGTCTATTACAGATACAATAACCTATTATTTTGTATTATTAATACATAATGGACCACAGTTGATATTTACTCAGATGTTGTCTACACATGACCCAATGATGAGAGGCAGTCTAGATTTCCCTAATCTTATTAAAATTAATGGTATTGATGGTAACTTTAATCTAGATATTGAAATCTTTGGCATGGTAAGTAAACCTCCTCAATAATTACCTTAAGTTTCATTTCTTTTTACTCATTTGCCTCCTCTGAAGTAATTTTGACACTGGCAGATTGCAGTGGTCTACGTCAACGACAAAATCTGGCATTTAAATATCTGGCATATGGATTGAACAGTGTCCAGACTTAAATTGTCGTCTAGAGTGCAAGTAATCCTATCGTATGTCAATCTCAACCAATTCTGGGCATATGTCAAAAGATCAGTCAGTGTGTGCCAGACTTAAACCATTCTTTGTGTTATTTCTCTTCCAGTCAGTGTCTAAGGAACAAATTGGTAAAGATAAGAAACGAAAGACACCCAAGAAAAGTAAAGGTGGTTTACCATGTAAGTTTCCTACTTTTTCATGTGCTTTAAAATCTGTAATGTGTCTTGTAATCAGAAAAGGAAGTAGACACACCAGTGCTGTTCTGAAACAATTTTGAATTTTTCCAAGGCTAATAACGATTTAATGTTTCTGTGTTTTCAGTACAGAGTCCTGGTGGTCCAATGGCTGTTAGAACAACTAGTTTCAGTTTAATAACATCATTGAATATTAATATGAAAAGTCTTGATAGAACTTCATTTGAATTAAACAGGGTAGGTTTTAATATATTTTTGTTACTCAGAATGCAAATGCAACATATTTATATATGCTCTAATTACACAACGTTATTAAGAATGACACTTCTAATTTGCACTGGCTCAATTTCAAGTCAAACTTTGATAGGTGAAGCTATTTGTAAATGCCCTAAACTAAAACCTGACATTTTATAGCCATTGTATGTATACAGTCATACTGCTGTTATGTTTATGCTTTTAATGTAGATTTGACTTTAATTGTTATAATTTTTCAGTTGCCATATTTATCACCATTACATGGTACAATATTTATGAGATTGAAATGCTTAATGGAAGCCAGTGTGGAAGAGAGAGGTTTCTTGGTGAGTTTTTAGATAAATTTTTCTTCCACTCATTAAGACAAGTCAATCCTTATTGCTTTGTCTTAAAAATTATTTCCCTTGAAAATTGCCTTAAATACATGTTATACATATTAACTTGACAAACCCAATCACAGAGTTGCATGAGGGGTTCTGGATGAGTGAGAGTGCCATGCTATGGAGCTCTAATTCAAGATGATTTGTGGACTCTAGAACTTAAAGCTAATAGGTTAAAATCTCTCTCTACTGAGTCCATGCCCCAATACAGTTCATATAATAAATTGGATATGGGAATCAATTTGTATTATTAATTCTACAGACTATGTTTGAAGATGTCAGTGGTTTAGGAGCCTGGCATAGAAGATGGATTGCCTTATCTAATAATAAATTATCATATTGGAAATATCCTGATGATGAGTCCAGAAAGGTAAGTTCATTTAACTCTGTCATCTCATTTAGCAGTGCTAATTTCTTTCTTAAATGTATCTCAAAAGTTAATCAAAGTTTGTCCAGTTTTTTGTGTATGTCATTGCTGATCGTGTTATTAATGAAACAATGTATTTTACCATTTTAGGATCCTATAGGATTTATAGATTTAAAGAGATGTATTACAGAGAAGATAGGGTTAATACCAAGAGATATTTGTGCAAGACCAAATACATTTGAATTGGTAACGGTACGTCAACCTGTCCGTGGTGAACAAGATACATTAGTTACTAAAACATATAATACTATGACTACACACAAGTAAGTTCTGATTTGTTACTTGATGCATAGCTAGAAAGCTTTACAGCACATATTAGTTACAGATGACAATTCTTATCATCCAATTAAACAGAGCTCATCACATACTAATGACCTATTTCAGATGCAGGACAACTAGTTTTGTAATGAGGTGTCTAAGTAAAGTAAGTGAACTCACTGTACATTAGTGAGGATTGAGGAATCTGCAACATAAATATTCATTTCGAACGTTATTTGCTCTATACTTTGATGTCTTGTATGAGTATATAAAGAACTATAATTTATTGCATTATATCATTTTTATATATTTTTCTTTTACAGAGTAATGTTATCAGCTGATACTAAAGAAGAAAGAATAGTGTGGTGTAACAAAATAAACAGAGCTTTGGTTAATATTAGAACCTGGAATTCAGACGCTTTACGACCAATTAAAACTAATCGTTAATTAACCAAGTGCAATTAATATTTAATCTATGGTGCATAATGTTTAGATGTGCTTTGTGTATAACATTCTTGCCAATATTTTTGAATACTATATATGGCAAATGTATTGAAATCAATGTATTAGCAAATGACTATATATCAGAAGAACTTTTCTTGAACTTAGCATTTTCACAATGTCAAGTTAGTACGTACTTCGTACTTATATCTTGACTGTAATACTTAACTTTCTGGTAACATGGAAGTCTGCAAAGGAAGCGATTGGGTTGGATTTTAGGCTTGTGAATTCAGCCAATCGGAGGCCTCGAATATAAAGCCATAATGTTTTCATCCTTTGGCTCTGATTGGCTCCATTCGCTGGCGTACAATCCAATGGTATCGCTGAATTTCATAAGTTGGTAATAGCTTGACATTGTGAAGATGGAATGTAGATGCCATTATTTTTCTAGTGCTTCCATCTTTAATTTTATTTAGGATTTTCTTATTTTTTGAGTTATCTTTAATCTATGTGTTCGTGTTGTCATTGATCATGTTTATTTAATCTCTACCTGTGATTGATCAGTGGTTTTTCATCTTTCCTCACAATCAATATAAACATGTGTATTTAAATTACTTTTAGTTAGATAATTGTCATGTGACAGTTAAAAGTATGTCTATGTCTAATTGGTTGGCGTAACCTAGTCTTACTTTTCACAATGAAAATTGGACATCAGTCACCCTAAATTCAAAAGTCTGAAATCTATTAAATTGTTATCACTTCTGATTCCTACAATAATTTGAAGTTGTAGATGAACCAGGTGTCAGATTCTCATTCAAGGGAGTGATACATATAGGGAATAATTAGACAACTTTGCTCCAAAAAGCTGTCCATTCAAACGTATCTTTCAATCTGTACTTTGTTTTCCACATGAGTAGCATATTTCTCCTTCTTAAAACTTTCTTTTCTTTTGAGTTTATCTGTTCAATGAACATTGTAAATTGTCTGTGAGGTCTATTTCATGTAAAATAGTGTAAATAAATGTAAAATATATCATTTATACTTAAAGGGATATCTGCAATATTCAATAATATCTATATATTTGTTATTTCATGTAACATATACCAATACCTAATTACAATATATAAATTATAAAAATTGTATTGAATAGTGACTGTACAAACTGGTCAAACTGTACAAAAACAGTATTTTGTTGACGTTTAATTCAGTTGTTGCTGAATTCAAAAATGAAAAATATTATGGAATATACAGATTATGGGCATTTTAAATATAACCATCATTTGTGTGCCCTCAGTTTTTATGTGGTTAGTGTTGAAGTTAATATTTGATGGTAAATTAAGTTGTATTATTATATAATGGTAAATATAAGATGTAATAAGTACTACTCTTTCAGTGATACTGCTACAGTATATCTGAGACCTATTTATATATGTATAAAATACTGTAGAAACTAAATAAACATATAATATACATTCTGCTCTATTTATTTATATGCAAACGTTGTCCACATATACAGAATTTAATAAGGTACTGGCAAAATTCATCTTACTGATTTCACTGTATTGTTCATTCTTCAAATCAAACAGAAGTCATTGCCTAATCAAACTCCTAAACCATTTCTTCAGTAATGAAAATATATTTGTGCTTATTTAAAGGGTATGTAAAGAGGTTTCTGTAAAAAAAAAATACAGGGTATCATGGACACCGATAGCACCAATTTGCACTACTCCAATTTTCAATAAGATGTTTGTGGTTCCTGCAATTCCACTTAAACTAAGTGTTTGATGTCACTAATTGAGAAGTGCCTTTTGAGATACAAGCAAATCTCACAATTAGTCATCAAACACTTATAATTTGTGGAATTGCAGGATCAACAATGTTATCAGTGTCACCAATGAAAATAAATTGAGAAACCTTACAATCCTTATTCTTATGTTCTAAACATAATTCTAAATAACTGGCTATAGTTTCAATTATAACTTATTCTGCACCAAAATGAAAAGGCGTTAAAAAACATAAAAATCTATCTAATGATTATAATAAATAAGAAAATACATAAAATGTATATAATATCTACAGTGGTAATGATACCCTGATAATTTTAATATCTTAAAAGCTGTTGTCAAGAAATCTCAAAGTTGACTAGGATTGGATAATCATTCGACATTGTACACAAAGATTAAATGCAACCATTATGTACATATTTCCATGAGTGAAGAAATAGCATTAATCTGTTCAAGATATAAAGGCATACCAGTACCTTGTTTCATTGCACAAAAACCTGGCACAGATTTGATTTTAAAAGTAATACAGATAGCTGAAAATCAAATCAAGATTTGGGGAATTTGGTTTTAGAAGTATCCATGAACAACATTACAAGGCCTATGCTTCAGAAGTATATAAACACTTAATTTCTTTAACTAAGAAAATTATAAGGAAAATCAGATAGTCATAATTTGTTAAAAATAACATGCATTCATGGCTTGATTTTGGCAAATGGTAGAATAAACCACTCTTTCACCAGTAAGAGTTCTTGCATCACTTCATAGTTCATAAACATACTAGTTATATTGATTAATTGTCGATCTTAAAGAATATAGAATTCATTAGTCATTTAAGTCAAAAATGTATCTCAGTTCACGATATACCAATCAAAATGCATATCTAACCCAAAAAGAACACTGATTCAACAAAATTAATGTTTTTAATTGTGCCACTTAAAAACTTTTATGTCAAATATGGCATTTGCCACATTTGCATTAATGTAGTTACGGCCTTGGACAGATAAACTTATTTAGATATTTACACACCATCTGTATCCATAATACAATCCCAAGGTATAATAATTTTACCATCCTCTAACATAGAATAATAATTAGATACATTAATCCTAGTGTTAGTTAATAAGACCCCAAGTTTCCAATATTCACTGATCAATTTCTCACAGCACGATATCATTTGTTGTGGCGTTATATTTTCATCTTTGGTTAATTCTTTTAACTGCAATATTTGTCGACATTCTTCTATCACTTTATCTTCTGCTTCTACATACCTGAAACAGTCATATTAGGTGTTGTACCAAAAAATGATTGATGTTCTCAACTTCTACTTTACTTTCAGAAAGGAAGTGACTATTCCTACCGCAGTCTACTATATGTAGTCTGACATAACTATAGAAAATTTATTTCAAGTTACAGCAGTGCAACAGCATGACTTGTTTAAGGCAAGGTAGGGATGGCCATATCTTGCATTTGTTGAATATAGTCCAGCTGTCTTCAGGATCTTTGTTAGGCATAAGGGAATGAGAGCAGACATTGGTTGACTCAGGCATTAGAATATTTTTCACTTTGAGGAGTATTTGAAGCTTATTAATATTCTTATGTCTTCTTATTCAATAAGTCCATACCTGACATTATCTCTCAATAAAACACTAGCATGTTTCTTGTTTTTGGCAATAAATTCTACTATCATTGAACCTGGTAAAGAAGCAGGTATTAAAAACTGTCCACATTTAGAAACAGCCAAGGGACCAGCTTCACTGAAATTACAGAATGTATTATAATGTTATGGGAAACCCTACTGGGACCTAGGCTAAATTGCTTTAAATCTTGTCATTAAAATATCAGATTGGAAATGTATTCTACATCCTTCTTACCATCGATTACATCTTAAAAATCTTAGTCACTATAAATAATATGCACCCCATCAAGATGCAGAAGGAAAAAAATTAGTACATCAATAAAGTTGTAAATATTGAAGACAAGATCTAACAACTAACTAACCTTTCAACCACCATTTGGATTTCTGATAAATCTTCTTCTTCTAACCACTTCAGGGTGGCATCTCTATTATGTCGTAAAGTATTCAACAATTTACCCAGGTACAGTTCATATTTATTAGCCATAGTAATATAGTGTCGTTTACGTCTCGTAACTTGTATATTATTTAATAACCTTGACAATTCTACCTCCATTAATGGCAATCTTTCTAATACTGAATCATAGGCTTTCACATTCTTTAACAACTGAAATAATGTCATATAAATTTTTTCTACACAAAAATGTTGGATCTATTTGAACAACTGATGGCAAACTTAGATTAAAATTACAATGACTACCGTATATGCACAGTAACAAAGTCAATCGATGGTAGGAGTGATGCACACTATATTCTCAATTATACAAAATGACTTCACAAAATTCACGGTACAGTAATAAAACTTGCGGAGGTTTTTTAAAGAAACGATTTACAATAAGTGTCTTGCCATGTATTTAGTCAAAGGTGGTAGTATAGAATTATTAGAATAGTAAGCTTACCTTTAACCAGTCACTTCTTACATCTTCACAACTTAATATAACATCACCTAATAAACTTATACCAGCCGTATTAGCAAATACTAATCTTCTTCCTTAAATATAGAGTTCATATTATTATCAAATACTAATCTTCTTCCTTAAATATAGAGTTCATATTATAATCAAATACTAATCTTCTTCCTTAAATATAGAGTTCATATTATTATCAAATACTAATCTTCTTCCTTAAATATAAAGTTCATATCATTATCAAATACTAATCTTCTTCCTTAAATATAAAGTTCATATCATTATCAAATATTAATCTTCTTCCTTAAATATAGAGTTCATATTAGAATCAAAGACTAATCTTCTTCCTTAAATATAGAGTTCATATTATAATCAAAGACTAATCTACTTCCTTAAATATAGAGTTCATATTATAATCAAATACTAATCTTCTTCCTTAAATATAGAGTTCATATTATAATCAAAGACTAATCTACTTCCTTAAATATAGAGTTCATATTATAATCAAATACTAATCTTCTTCCTTAAATATAGAGTTCATATTATAATCAAATACTAATCTTCTTCCTTAAATATAGAGTTCATATTATAATCAAATACTAATCTTCTTCCTTAAATATAGAGTTCATATTATAATCAAATACTAATCTTCTTCCTTAAATATAGAGTTCATATTATAATCAAATACTAATCTACTTCCTTAAATATAGAGTTCATATTACTATCAAATGCTAATCTTCTTCCTTAAATTTAGATTTCATATTATTATCAAATACTAATCTTCTTCCTTAAATATAGAGTTCATATTATAATCAAAGACTAATCTTCTTCCTTAAATATAGAGTTCATATTAGAATCAAAGACTAATCTTCTTCCTTAAATATAGAGTTCATATTATAATCAAAGACTAATCTACTTCCTTAAATATAGAGTTCATATTATTATCAAATACTAATCTACTTCCTTAAATATAGAGTTCATATTACTATCAAATACTAATCTTCTTCCTTAAATATAGAGTTCATATTATTATCAAATACTTATCTTCTTCCTTAAATATAGAGTTCATATTATAATCAAATACTAATCTTCTTCCTTAAATATAGAGTTCATATTATTATCAAATACTAATCTTCTTCCTTAAATATAGAGTTCATATTATAATCAAATACTAATCTTCTTCCTTGAATATAGAGTTCATATTATTATCAAATACTAATCTTCTTCCTTAAATATAGAGTTCATATTATAATCAAATACTAATCTACTTCCTTAAATATAGAGTTCATATTACTATCAAATACTAATCTTCTTCCTTAAATATAGAGTTCATATTATTATCAAATACTAATCTTCTTCCTTAAATATAGAGTTCATATTATAATCAAATACTAATCTTCTTCCTTAAATATAGAGTTCATATTATTATCAAATACTAATCTTCTTCCTTAAATATAGAGTTCATATTATAATCAAATACTAATCTACTTCCTTAAATATAGAGTTCATTTTATTATCAAATACTAATCTACTTCCTTAAATATAGAGTTCATATTATAATCAAATACTAATCTACTTCCTTAAATATAGAGTTCATATCATTATCAAATACTAATCTACTTCCTTAAATATAGAGTTCATATTACTATCAAATACTAATCTTCTTCCTTAAATATAGAGTTCATATTATTATCAAATACTAATCTTCTTCCTTAAATATAGAGTTCATATTATAATCAAATACTAATCTTCTTCCTTAAATATAGAGTTCATATTATTATTAAATACTAATCTTCTTCCTTAAATATAGAGTTCATATTATAATCAAATACTAATCTTCTTCCTTAAATATAGAGTTCATATTATAATCAAATACTAATCTACTTCCTTAAATATAGAGTTCATATTATTATCAAATACTAATCTTCTTCCTTAAATATAGAGTTCATATTACTATCAAATACTAATCTTCTTCCTGAAATATAGAGTTCATATTACTATCAAATACTAATCTTCTTCCTTAAATATAGAGTTCATTTTACTATCAAATACTAATCTTCTTCCTGAAATATAGAGTTCATATTACTATCAAATACTAATCTTCTTCCTGAAATATAGAGTTCATATTATTATCAAATACTAATCTACTTCCTTAAATATAGAGTTCATATTATTATCAAATACTAATCTTCTTCGTTAAATATAGAGTTCATATTACTATCAAATACTAATCTTCTTCCTTAAATATAGAGTTCATATTACTATCAAATACTAATCTTCTTCCTTAAATATAGAGTTCATATTATTATCAAATACTAATCTACTTCCTTAAATATAGAGTTTATATTATAATCAAATACTAATCTACTTCCTTAAATATAGAGTTCATATTATAATCAAATACTAATCTACTTCCTTAAATATAGAGTTCATATTATAATCAAATACTAATCTTCTTCCTTAAATATAGAGTTCATATTATAATCAAATACTATCAAATTAAACTGAATTCCTATCAGAATTATTTCTGATAGTAGTTTACCTTTTAAGTACTCTCTAATATTTTCTGGATTTTCTTCATAAAGACGATAAAACATTTTGAGACAACTTCGACAATATCTGATCCCCCATAAACTTTCCCATCGTAATTCCTTTAATTCTAATCCTTGGATTATCTTTTCTCTATAGGTATCTACATCATGTAAGAAAGTCTTTGAGACTTCTTCAGATTCTCTAACATCCTTTAAATTATTTCTAAACCATGATCTGAAATAGATAACTTATGAGATGAGGCTATCAGTATAATTATGGTGGACATTACAATGATAATGCATGGTGAGCAGACAAATTTCCAATGTTTTTTTCTATATAAACTATTCTGATGAAAAGTACTAAGTAATCATATTTACAGTGACAGTTTTATTCTCAAAATGAACAGAATATATTCATCTCAATATTTGATTTCTCAAATTCAGCGAAAAAAAAAAATTCAAATCCATTCTAGGGCTGACAGGCAAAAATAATGAAAATAACGGGCTTCAAAAGTTTCACCTAACGTACAGTCAAAATAGAAATGACAAACAAACCTCAATGTTACAATTTCTCTTTTAGGTTTCTCTTCTTCTGGAGGTGGTGCTGTTCCATAATAAAAGGTCTGATTCCGATATACAGGCCTGGGAAATATTTCATCAGACTTCTCTTTCTCTACAGTATGAATATAATTTAATGGCAAACCGCATTTCTCTAGAACTTTTTCTACTGTACCTCTCACATTCTTAGTTGATAAATGTATCCTAACTTCTTTTAATTCTGAAGAAAAAAACAAACTGTTTCAATAATAAAAAACATAAATGAAAACGTTTATATTATATTTGAGCTACAAGAATACAGAAGGCATTTCAGCATATGAAGATATTTGTAATGTGATTTTCAATTCTTCCATTGAATATTTGGATAAAAAAAAATGTATTATTTGAAGATCAATGACTATAACATGCCAAAAAAACCCAATTATATTCTTCTTCAAGAACTATTGATATTGTGTATATTTTTTCACCTCAACATCCCTTCAATCTCTTTGAATAAGATCTTACCTATAGATTTTATATTTTGTGGTGGTCGAACATAAAAGACGACTCTAGTAGGTTTGACGTTATCTACTTTACGTTGTGATGTAATATATTCATGTAATAGTTTTAAGGATTCTTCATTGACTAACTGTAAAATAAAACCAGGTAAATTCTTATTCAATGCTTCAGCCAAGAAAAAAGAAATTATATTAGCCTTTCTGTGTCTTATAACTCTTCTTTCAATTTCTCAATGAAGTATGTTCCACCCTTTGCCTGATGACTGTGCCAGTGCTTTCGAGATTCCACCGGGTTCTCATCCCCTAATACCTAAGCTAATAAGTAATTGAGTGAATTTAAATTCTTTCTCTAAAATCAAATAATTAAAACTGTTCTCAAAGTCTTGAAATGAAATGGATTTTCATATCCTACTTATAGCTCAGGGTAATAAAGCTCAAGTGTACATTGAGGGAAAGTTTTGAGTTTAAAATAGCAATTTTAACATTCCAAACTTACTCTTTCTGTTGGATATTGACTAAACAAATCTGGATGAACTCTAAAATATAGCGGTCTCAGAGCAATAGCTGTCTGTTTAACACTAAGGCACCTGTGACTTAACCAACTATCTCGCAGTATTGTTATCTTAATACCATGTTTCCTACAATATGACATTAAACATGATTCTCAAGATGTGTATGTTTAAAATAGTAACTATAATTGTCAGCTTATTCTCAAGGGTAATGATGTTAATGTTAATAGTCATATGGACTAGAGACTTTTTTTTGCGTCTAATTGAAGTCAAAGTCGCGTATAATGTTATGTTTTTGGCCTTGAGTAGCAAGTCTAAAGAAGCGATTTGGCACATTATATAAAAATGGCATTTGTGTAGAGAAGAGGCAAACGTTTCAATACACATTAGAAGCACAGAAAACGACTTACCAACCACTAAACATAATTAATACGCACGAAATTTCATTTTTATTCAGACATTTTATGTTGAAAATAAAAGTTTGTTGTGCCCTTGGTACTCTTTCAGCCTTTCTTTTAGAAGAGTCGCCAGAGGGACGGTAATAGAAATATACTTCAGACTACAGCTATTTTCCCTGGCATTGTTTTGTATGCTACTGTTACATGACACCCGATAATGTCAATTTAGAACTGTTAATGGGCAACTTACTGGGGACAGACAACACTATGCGGTAGCTAAATAGGAATTTTCTGTGTCTCCTACTCTTTTCAATTTCCCACTGCCGAATTACTCGTTAAGAACCCGTTAATTGCTTTATCAGTGATACCCCGTCCGGTGGTGTCCCTATGAATCATTAGGTTAGGGACACAGGCACATGTTACAATATGTCGAATATTGATAGAAATAGGTGCCGATTAGAGGTATAGAATTTTCCAGCTAGCAGGGAATTCTCTTTACATGTACAAATGATAAATTTGAACATGTGGTGATTGGACAGCCCCCGCCCATGGCTTATAGCCCCCCCCCCCCCCTTTTCAGTAGAAAAGACACTGTCAACTTCAAGAGGGCTAACTCCACCATTTGGATAATCACGATAATCATGTGAAAATTGAGGAAAGAAGACTTTGCAAGACTAATGTCATTTATTTGTTAAAGTTTACAAGCTTTTTCTGGCAAATATTATATCACAGATTGCTGACGGATTTACAAATTACAAGAACGCGAAATGAAATACAATTAACAGTGCATGGGTGGAAATTTATATGGACAGGTTATGCCTATTCGTGTCTGTGATTCCAAACAGATTGCGACTTTGAGCAGTGACAGTTATCTATGCGACCATAGATCATATACGCTATCATTCGACAATTCTCGGCAGCTTCCGTAAAGCTCAACCTGTTGCACAGGGCTAGCGGAAATTCCAGGGAAGACCATTCGAACTTATCCATCATTAGTTTTCCAAAGGATCAGTTCCGTGAATGATTAGTCTTCATAAAATCCTTAATAATTGTAAATACATAGAGTAAAAAAAAACAAAGGTATCACAATAACAAGATTATACTTGTATCATATTAATTAAATAGTAATGACTAAGGACGGATAGGTATTTATGAAATGTAAAATAAATAATCATAACAAATAAGTTACAAGTGTATCTACTAGTAATACATGTATTTACAATTAATGACAACAAGTAATAATATCAAACAATAAATATATATAGGCACTATTGATGCAAGGATACATGAAACATTTGGTAGCGTATAAAACCCCGTCACACCGGAAAGGCGTCTTAACTGAGCTGCTACGGCGACGGAAAGTTCGCTCAGAGCGTGTTTAGGACGTCAAGTAGTGTGTATAGGAAGCGTCGGTATTGTACGGAGTGCGCTATTGTCGCATATATAGCAGTTTGAGTGCGACTGTTATAGATTTTGTAATTCTATTGGATTTTTTCTCGCGTTTATTTTACGACAAAGTCCAAATGGTCGCAATCCGGTGTGACGGGGCTGTTATAGTGGCATTAGCTTTCGATCAAATGATACAGTTGTTTACGCAAACTTGCTTTACGACATATATACCATTTTACGGCATAATATGTAACTTAAGACTATCTTGTGATGTTCTGATCTTTAACGATCAGGCCAGCAGACGGTCTCTTCCGCGAAAATGAAAACGAGAGAACGTTTGCTGAAATGATATTTTTGCAACCCAACATAGCATTTTACGTGATTTCTCTTCTGCACTCGTATCACCCCACCCCAAACCCAAGAAAAAAAATCACGTCAGACGTCTACGGACCTGCCTATGACTGCTTAAAAAATGACAATGATACGGACATGACGGCATCGCAATTAATATATCCAGGTGATTGATATCAATAAAATATGGTCTACAGTAGCTGTTTATCATCAGCTACTAGTTAAAAATAAGATGATCTTATATCCAGTTATAGAAATCAGTTGGCTGCTATTTCATGCTGAGGTGTTGGTTGGTGGCGGTGATATTCTCTTTCTTTAGATCTAAGATGTTCTGCTAAATCACTCCTACCACTTTTAATCAGAGCTGCTGCTAAAATCGAAACCTGAAATAAAAAGGCTCAATTGAAAACAGGTCCTTCAGAAATTAGAGCACCTCATAGAATTTCTGATACTTGATATCTATGCTCTGGAAATGTTAGACATTCCCACAAAATTCGCAAAATAAGAAAGACACCATATCACCAACTGATAGTAACCATTTCGGAACATCCTCTCATTCAGAAGATTAAAATGCTATACGCGAATAACATACTTGGGTGTGGATATTGCCCATTGCATGTGGAAAAAAGAAAGCTGGGTTGACAGGCACAGTTAGTCGCCGTTCTCTTCCAGAATCGTGAATATAGATATATACTGCATGTATAATGACATTAAAAACCAGAGCTCACCTTGTCTGCTGCTTTAGGAACTCGCTTTAACCACGTCATTAACATATCAAATTTAGCTTCATCAAAGGTTCTTTCACCAATGTTCATATCTCTCAATATAGATTGTAGTCTGATTCTATTAACATTGAGATAATGGGCGACTTTCTTCCATTCATCTCCGAGTTCTACAGCTAAATCTTTCATTGTATCTTCATTAACAGGATCTTTGGTATTGTGAATTTTAATTGGAGCCTTAACTGGTATAGCATTAGGTTCAATATGATACTGAAATGTGTAAGACGTTGATTTCATTAATTTGTATTCATATTAATTACTATCTTCAAAATGTCAAGTTATCACGAACTGTGTCTAATGTAATACAAAAAAGGCGTGCATTGCAGTTAAGGTATTAGGCGCAGTTAAGATTGGGATTCTAAAGGCGGCAGCTCATTTGAAGCGCCAAAAACGACAAAATGAAGATTTGGTCGATTGAACCCTTGACCATTTAGATGTTTCGACCAAGCGTTTCTAGTACCGACATAAAACGATAGATATAGGTCACTGTACCTTTGGTATGCTTATCAATAGTTCACATAATATTTCTTCTTTAATTTCGGGTGGTTTGTCTGAATCATCTTCTTGTCTTCTGCCAATTGTTTTGATCACAGCTTTTCTTTCTTTATATTTTCTAAAAACTTGTACCAAGCCACGATACATGGGGAAGTTCTTCTGTAAATACTTGTCGACCTCTGACACAGAGAAATACAACTGAGAGTGAACGTGAGTGTTGTAAGGTATACTCAAGTGAGTGTCACTTTCACCACAAGTCACATTACCCCGGAACTTCACTTCTATGGTGTCACCTTCAGATACACAGACTTGTAAAGCAGCGCTCGGTGATTCTTCGTAACCTTCTTCTGTTAATTTCTTTAACGTTTTATCTGACCTACTTGCCGGACAGACTGTTAGGGTAGCTTTGAATGGATCATCTGTTCTGAAATATAGATATTGACAATTTCAAAGCGGTTCAAAGGAGAACATAAATTTGTACGTGTGAAGCTTTTCCGTTCAATGTTTGTGGTTTCAAGTTGACTTGACCCTATTAGTATTTTCTGTAGTTATCAGAACCATGAGGGAGGGGAAATTGGAATGATGCAAATACAACATACATGTATCCCTATAAACTCAAACAAAGACCTAAAAACTTTCTTGATTTACATCTGAATCTCGGCTAATCTGAAATCCAGTTCTGTTTTCTAATAAATCAATTACTTACTTCTGTCTCAATATAACTTGGACAAATCGTTTAGCTAGATATTTACTCAATCCAGTAGCTATTGGTGGTATAGATTCTTCTGCTATATTGGTTCTGGTACGAATTACCATAAATCTGAAGATGGATATGAGAAATTGTCATTGTATATTCGCAGTGTCACCATCTCGATGTGAAGAGACTCAGGATGCATAGATATATGCACTGTTCTATGGCAACAATGTAATACTGTTCTTGAAGGTTGTCTTTATGGAAACCAATAACAAATAATACACCCATACCGCAAGAATTCTGTCCCCGCGACCTTCCAATATTATTTGGATTATGTGGCACTGTTCAGAAAACAACCAATAATGCTTAGAATTGTTCGTGGAACTACAAATTTAAAAAGACCAACCTTTCACAAGCTCGTGGAAGATTAAAGGTAACCAGATCTATTTTGGTTGACGATATTTCTACTTCTGGTTCTACAAACCATCTACCATTATTGTACATTAAGAAATGTAACAGGTCGTTTTCATCGTCTGAAAGTTAACATGAAGGCCTAGTTGAGCACTAAATCGTCATATTCGGATGCAATATACAATTATGGCTCCAGTATATAGTGAAACTTTGACAGAATCTAATCAATCGTTAGATTGACACAAGCGCACCTACGATTGGAAATATCCCAGTTGCAGACAATTGCCATCATTTGCTTCATGACCTTTGAAATATTTTCAACATACAAGTAAACCACACATGTCTAAATTTTTGCCAAAAAGCAGATTTTGAACAACAGATTTTGAAGTTGCGACTGGTAGAATATTTTCAACAAAAACCTTAGAGTATTTGATCATTCGAAGTCATTTAGATTACTAAGGATGCTGTGAGAAACTGCGAATTGTCAGTCGACTTGACCCCCTATGAATTCAACGATCATTGATCAGTTACTTGCATCTCCGAAACACTCTTATTAGCTGAGCAATTCTCTAAACAGCTAACACTGGTCTAAAATCTCACTTTCCAATCGACTACTAGTATTTATCTACTGAGTTAAAATTCATCCCGAATGACACTGATAGGTGATGATTGATTAGTCTAATCATGCAGCACAATCTGAACTTTAAAGTCACGGTTTGTTCGGAATTACTCGTATCTAACTCCATAAAAATCATCGATTTTTTAAAAAAAAATTTAGATTTGGAAACTGAGATTTTCTGATCTTCTTTGTTATAGAATTATTTGTCTGATTTAAAAAAATCTGAAAACTGAAGATTTTTAGTTCACAATTTACAAGCTAAAATCTCATACTAGGCTATCCAACTCTATGAGAGTCAACATTTGAACTATTTTTCACTAAAAGTCACAATTGCCTCGATCATCAAAGGTACAGCTTGGGTTCTAAACTATAGTAATTTTATCATCCAGACTGAAATCTTGTTTAGTGGTAATGTAAAAAGGGGCGGAATGATTTATGCCATGACAGGATCTTGTGCTTCCGGGAACCATAAATTATCACAATCGATATAAATGTCTGAGTCATCGGCTTCTTTTTAACACTATTTGATGGTCAAATCTCTAAAACTCGTCCCACGCTTTTCAATGTTATCAAAGATGTACCCTAGGTTGAAAGTCAAGACATAGGAATTGTCCATTCTTACCATCTGTGGAAGCATATTCTCCCATATACCATCTATTCTGAGTCTTCCTCATTGGTACATCATCTTCTTCTTCTCCTTCTTCAGCTTCTTTCTGTTTCACTGCTCTGTTAGCTTGTCTCTTCTTCTTCTTCTCCTCTTCTTTCTCCATCTCGGCCAGTGTTTTAGGAACAACTTTAGGATTTTTCATTTTTTCCTCTTTCATTTTCCTTATCTGTGCTAACTTCTTGGCCTTTGCTGGATTAGGAGGGCATGGCAATGTTATCTAAAAAGATCAATGTTCTATCCTTAAGTCGTACTTTTTAATTTATTCTGTAGCTTAGGTCAAGTGTCTCATACCGAAAACCGGTACTGGTATTGCAACCGATTATCTTATCTATACCAACCAACCAATCAGGAATTTTAGGTTTGCACAATACCCTTTCTATTAGTTCGCACAAAATCCTTTCGCAAAAGCCAATGGAAATGGGAATTCAGAGAAATAAAATCTAGCTATAAAACAGTTCCAATGTGATGATGGACACTTACCGTTACTGGTTTTTCTATATCACCAGAGTCCCAATCCATATGAACAATATGACTAGAAGTTAACAAGCCTTTAGCATCACTATCTCTAGCTTTATAGTCGTGTACGGAGGCAGAGTCAACTGTCTGTACCTACAATAGAACATAACTATAATCGATCATAATAAGAAAATATCATAGGTTCACATTAAAACCATAACAATTCTCTTAGCAATTAAGCTAAGGGTTACTGCTTTAGGGTTTGTATTATCCTTACTGGAAATTGAGCTCAATCTACCGATGAAGCAAATATGTAGACAATCATATCATCTGAAAACATTGATATAAGAACAACAGTCTCAGCACAAAGTAAAATGGTCAATTATACCTGTATAAGAAGATGTTGATTTTTAAAGACAGCTTCTTTTGGAAAACTAAAAGTAATGCGTTGATCAAATGATGAAACAACTTTACATGGCTTGGGAGACAAAGTAACGTAATCCTGTTTAAATCTTGACACAACCACTAAAATACCAGGTTGTTTCACTTCAGCTTGGGCCATTTTAACATCCTGTAAAATGAAAGTAATGTCAGCATGAACATTACTGCAAACCCATTTGGTAAAAAATGCCGGAATACCATTTATGCAATGACAGTCCATAATGGGTACACATCGATTTCACCTTCTGATTGATACAAATCAGTTCTGGTGTTCATTAGAACCATTCTTCTAATATCGAAATATATATATAGTAATAATAATAATATATAATAATAAGCTTACTTAAAATACATAATCTGTCCAGAAATTACTAAAATTTGTCTCCTACCTTTCTGCTTTCGAAAGAAACCTCTCTGGTGGGAAGTTCTATCCATGATCCACCAACATCTGTTTTAACAACAACTTCTCTTGATGATGCTGCTGCTCTGGTCTGGAAATGTGGGATACCTATATACACTGGTTCCTATAAACGAAATATCAAGTAAAGCGAACTAATTTTCATATGGTATATTCTAAACACACCAAAAGATCGATGAGTATGGTGGACGAGATGGTATGGAAGTCATTAAACCTTGAACTTTTGAGTCCAAAGATTTTTACAAAATGGAAGCTCCCCTTAAGTAAGTACTGTAAACCGTGTCGCTAGCGATACAAAGCTCACTAACCTTAAATTCGTCCTCATTATGGACATATTTGACTTCTATAACCTGGCTGACCAGTTCCTCATGATCATTGAACACCAAGTTAGCATCTGATTGGTTGATGACGCGACATTTGAGTAATTCTGAACCAAAGTTTTCGGGATGACATCTAACTGTACAGATTAATGGTGCTTCACCTTCTTCATCTTCGGTAGGTTTCTCTCCTGACATACTGAAGAAAAAGACATTGATTTAAATTTAATGCCCTACTAATAGCTCTTATTTTGATTTCTTACTGTACAAGGATCTTGAACGTACACAATCTGTATCCGGTTTTGGGTTTATTGTATCACCTGAACGACTGGTCGTTTGCGTTCTAAAGACTTAGCTTAGCTTATAGCACAGAAAAAGACTTACTCATATACAGGCCAATCATCTCGGTCACAGATGGGTATTTTATCAGACATACTAGCTTCCCTTCTTTTCCATTCTGCTTCTTTGGCTTTTCTAGCTAGTTCTTCTTTTCTTTCTATTTCTTCTCTTTTTAATCTTTCCTCTTCAGCTATTCTTTCCTGCTCAGCTCTTCTTTCTCGTTCCACCTTGGCTTTAAATTCTATTTCCTCTTGAATGTCTTCAGCTTCCATTCTGGCTCTTTCTGTGGACAACTGGGCATTTACTGCTGTGTTCTCGGTTTCTGCTGATAGCCGTATCGCTTCGGCAAGATCGACGTTTGCTGAGGCGACAACTGCGTTTAGTTTGGCAAGTTTTTCGGTAAGTTCTTTTTCTTCTATACTGTGGTAACCATCATCTGAAACAAAAAATTCAACCAAGTCCTAAAATTTGACTAAAACTAAAACAAAAATTCAAATGTCACGTGCACAAACATGCAGAAAGAAGTTTAGAAGGTGGATAGAATATAGATTGACATCAGAGCATTGTACATGTGTATGCATAAAATTTATCAAAGAGGCCTAGAGTTCACAAATTGTAATAAACCACTCTTGTCTAAAATTTCCAACACAAGTTTGATCATTCTAATCAATTTTGTGTGTATCCATGGTTTTGTGCCTTAAACGTGACAAAAATCGAAACATAGCGAACAAAAATTTACCATATTTGGGATTACCTTTTTTCAATGAAGATTTTACACCTTGTAAATGATCTTATTGAATGATTTGTTGTATTGATAGTAGGATATATAACAGTAAATAAAATGTCATAAATAACTGTCATTATTTAACACCTGACTGTATAACGGACAGTAAAATGTAGATAATACATATATATCACAACCTCTCTGCAAAGGGATACAATTGCCGAATTTTACTATCTTGGGGTATAAACTAGATTTAAAATCGATTTTAGCGATTAGCCACATATTTTTTTTAAGAATTTAATAAGGCATTTATGTTTATTATGTTAATTACTCTACATGATAATTAATATCATTATTACACGACCATGACCTTGACATCAGATTTTGATTTATATATATCTTGAATTTCACTCATTTCTGTTCATAATTCTATCAAAAATAATACTTACACTGTACTCGTTTATTAAAAGTTATTTCAAAAGAGCAACCCTTGTTATACGCTTTATAATTATAATAGAAGACCCAATTATAACTAAGTGTAAGTGTATATAAACTAATATAAGATTATGTTATTATATAAATTAAATATTATTATATTAAAAGTTATAAGGACTGTGCTTGAATTTCTAATTGTTATATTATTATATTGAGTTCAACCATAGAATAATATATAATTATATTTACTTACTTACCACCTAGAAATCGTTACAATATTTAAGTATCTAAGGATACATCTAAGGATGACATATATTTTTTGTTATCTTGTGATCGTTGTTTGCAATGACCCCGAGATCGAAAGTGTTTATCTTGTATTAAAAGTCAGTCTTTACAAAGTTTCATTGCTGACCCGAAGTATGAGGGTGGCCCAAAACGTTCCTAGACTGACTTAAAAGGACACATGCCACAGCAAGAACACTCGGTATACATTTGCCACTGGTGTTCGAATTCCAAAAGCTAATTGTGAACCAAGCGACGTACATTGTATTTGGAAACATTTTGAAAGTAAATATCTTAATGATTCTAACGGGGGCGAATAGTTTACCTTACAAAAGATGTTCATATTTCCTTTATGAAATGGCAAAAAATTACATCGGATGTTGCATTTTAGACCAATGGCCTCGATCCACGCCGAAAACTTTTTTGCAATTATGCCCTTGGTATTCATGATTATATTGCATTAATGTATTGATTTAGTCACTGGTATTTGAGTTTTGATTATAGAGTGTCTGTGTTAGCTTTCTATGTTTTATTTGGAAGGATTATAACGTTGGTACTTGAAAACCTTTATTAGATTTTGTCCCCTATTCAATAAGTACATAGTATTATAGAACACAAAGTTTATAGTTCAGGTTAAACAGTCCAAAACCCACTTGAACTCATAAAATTGACCATTTCTTTTGATCATTTATTTAACTCGATCTATATTACAGAGATTTTCTTTTAAGGACATCTCCTTTTATTGCTGTCTTTCTTAAAGTGGCAATCTCAGAAGATTTTTGAAAAAAAAAAACAATTTTTTAAGTTAATTCAAGATGTATTTGTCAAATGTCACTCATAGATTGTAATTGGTACAGTTGTATCGAAGGCATTTCAATTTTGGATATTAAAGTCAATACAATTTTGATTGACAGGCAATGTTTTTCTATTATTATATTTTCGAATTGCAAACAAAAATAAACGCCGCTGAAATTTTTTTGTACAGCAGTCAACTTCCCTGTGATGACCACATGTGCAAACAAATCAAAAATATATAGCAAATGGAAAAACTGGATAAGGGATAAAGTATGTTGTACTATCATGAAAAACTAAAGGCTACAAATCATATTAGTATATTAATTCATTCATCTGAAATGTACAATCGTCACGTACACACGTACTGCTCTGAATAATATAAATTAATTATATTTCTTATAGTCATTAAGGTTTCTATCTATTGCCATAGCCTATAAAACATATGCCTATAACTGATACAAAAGTGTGTTCAAAGGGCTGATTCTCATAAAATCTGATCGAAACTGTAATCACTTTGGCGTTCACGTGGTTATTGCAACGTTATGTGAGATAAAGTCTTTAAATCAACATCTATATGCCAAGAACAGCTAATGAATCTGACTCACAATCATCAAAGTGCCTACTCTGCAGTCCGCGTTGAATTAAATTAAGGAAAGATCACTCGAAACGATTCCATCCTTTCTTAGTCATTTAGGCCTTATATTGAGCAATTTTCAAATCCAAATGGAATGAAAAAGGCCACGAGTCTGCGTTCTGTCTATCAATGCAAGATGTTACTGACAATTAAGCTTCGTAAAAAGACTAGATTAATAGATTAAAGGTGGCTGACTGATGAGCCAGATTTCATATTTCTGTGTTGTAAAGATCTAAACATAATCACCATTTTTTGATATCGATAAGCCTGCTGCTTATTTTGGCCTTTTATATGCAAATCATATACCTGCCGAAGTAAAAAAAAAATAGTGTCCAAAAAGTAGTTTTTATCTGATATTAATTTTGGGAACAAAGCAGTGACTCACCTCTTGTAACTAAAGAATATATCCAAATTGATCCAATTAAGTGGATTTCAACTCAAATATGAACAGTGTACGTTTTTTTTTTCATAGAATAAATCAGAGGGCTTTATATTGAACAATAAATGAAGTTTTTGTATTGAAATGAAAGGGTCATTGTGAATGGTTTAAAACCTGTTTGAGAGGGGTGTATATTATAATAAAGAAAGTTTATAGTAGCTAGGTGACACTATGTTATGCATATATGTTTGTTATTATTACTCGTTATAATGTATCATACATATTATTGACACCAATTTCTTTTCGAAAAATAGGACAGCGAATTCAAATTAGTTTTGAGGCTTAAAAACACAGAGACCCAGTATCCATAGACTTACTTAACACGCTCTTTTAGAGACGTTTATTCAAAGGGGCGCAACTCGTATCTACAAACGTGGTCAATTCAGCCGGCGACCAGTGAGTAAGACTTTATATTTGATAAGGTATTATGGAGTCAATAACGCTATATTCTTAAGCTGGGATTAAATAATGAAATTATTCTGAGATTATAAAATATAAGGGATCTGAACAATTTCTCGTCAGAATAGTGGGACGACGTGAGAAGAGGGTAATAGAAATGACATACCTTCTTGTATTTGAAATGCTTGACGCGTTACGCTCATTCGTACATTTTCTTTCACTGTCTTCATTCTGTTCCTCAAGTCCTCCAGATGCTGTTGGGAAGCTGCAGTATAAGCTTTATAATCTTCAATAGCTGATGAAATCTCAGATACTACTGATATCAGATCATCCACAGGATAATCGGTTTCAACTTTAGTAAATTTTGGAGAGGAAAATAATTCAACATAATCACTGATACTGGAATTAAACGTCTTTATATCAAATTCTCCGGGGGGAATCCTTCTAACTGTTGCTGATACACTTCGCGCTTGTCGAAGAGGTTGCTCGGTCGGCGACTCTGCTCGGTTGACAGTATAGCTGGTGATGGACGATTGAGACGCGGACGATGCAAGACTGTTATCTGACAACCTCGAGGAAACTCTTGATTCTTGTTCCTCATTGTGGGTTTCCTTCTTCACGATTTGTGAGCCCTCAGTACCGCTATCGTTTCTTTTAGTATCAGCTTCATTTGGTTCCGGATGTGGTTCATCTGAATGTGTAACTGCTCTCAAAATTGGTTGAGGCTTTTTGATACTATTTGACGACTTCTTTACATTAGTACTGTTTCCAGATTTATAAACTTTTGCTTTCTGTGTTGGCTGTTTCTGGTTGCTATGGTAACTGTGTTTATTTGGCCTGGAAGGTGTTTGTGGTTGCCGCACACCATGATGGGAATGATCAACTGATTTTCTTTCAACAGGCATTTTGATTCATTTCATCTAAAAAATAAAACATAAATAGGATTAGAATTCTCATTGTCAATTTTTCGCACTTCCTTGTAGATAAATAAATGTTATCTAAATTAGAAATTAAAATCTAGTATTTTTTAGCCATTAATCGTGGATTTAACCCAAAAATATCTACAAATAGATATTATCAAACTGTCACCTCTCCATAAAACTACAGTTATCGATCAATCAAGTTGTGTTTAAGAGACCTCTCAAGTCGTTTGTTTGTTTTAAACCGTTGTAAGTGGCCCTCAGATATCTTATTACCTTTAGTATGGCTTTGTCATTGAAATTAAAGAAAATTTTAAAGCTCGAAATTCTTTTTGTATTTTTTTAGAAAAAAGGATCTATCCGTGTTGTCAAGTTTCATTACAACAGTAAATCATGCATGAAATTCGCAGATTTTTGTCTGCCTTAAACAGGAAAATTTATACTCTGATACAATAACGATAGTCTGGATTTCGAGATATTTTCTATGAAAATCCATGTGGTTTTTCTTGAATCCTCGATGACGTAGCGAATAATCTGAGGATTATGAAGTAATCATTACTTATACAGCACGCATTAACATTGTCGGGTAACTAGATACCCCATAGAACTCAATTATATTCTCTGTAGATAACCTTATCGTGAAAACGTATAATTATAATATGACATGATATATCAAATATTTTAAGCTTTGAGAGAGTTAATAACACTATGCATTATATCACGTCACCTTCGATTGACCTTGACAGCATGTAAATTGTATTAGACAATTGCTTAGACAATACATAAGCACGAGTATATTTTAGTGGTATTAATAAGTAAAGGAACATATTAAGACTCCTTTTTAATTTAAACCTCTTACAGTATTGTCATAAATGTTATTAACTTCGTCTAAAGGCAGGATAAACCGATACTCCCTTGGTAAATAACTGTATATTACCAGAACTACTCTTTCTACCACGTTGATAGCTTTTATAGGTATATCAGTCATAGTAACTTAAAAATAGGATTGGTAATACCTTTAAACCTATTATTATTTATCAATATTTATCACTGTTTATCAATATTTATCAATATCACCATAGCGTTAGGGATATGGAAATATTGAATTCTTACACATTTTTGTTCCCCTTGATTAATTCATAAGTCTCTCAAATCTGCCCATTATATAGGTTTGTTGTAATTTGACTTTGATTTTGAATATCTATTTGACAAAAGCTCATTCTAACGTTGGCAATGGAGAGGGGAGGTTATATAATTTTTGTTGTAATGAAGCTGAAATAACACAGTTACCTTGACGTTAACGTCAGATTTATGGCAACTGGCCCCCTGGGTTGAAAAATATAAATGCATAAACAATTGATAAGATAGCATTGTTCACGTGTTGCGGATATAAAATAGTCGCCAGGACAAAAATAAAAACACTGTACAAGACTCAAATCTAATTTATAAGATCTAACGTGTTTCAAATATATAATTCTCATCCGATCAAATGAATCCAACGAAGAAGATTTAATTCTGAAAGGTGAAGGTGCAGTGCAGTGTGTCAAATAATTATGAATGAAAGGAGATTATCGACATCTAATCGATACATTCATACAGTTAATGATAAATTAAACAGATTCATATAGATTATATATCAACTTTCCCTCTACAGTCAATATTTCATCTGCTATGATTGATATTTCAACAATGATCATATGGCATATTTCAATCTGATATGGTTAAGTGCATGTTACAGCTGTTGATGAAACATCAATTTCTCTCAATTTAATCCTGTTTTCAAACATTAATGAAACAATATTCATCTCCTTTTCAAATCTGTTTTAAGTGAATTGAAGTGGACAGCATAGCGTGAAACTCTGAGTAACAACATGATTCAAGTTCTGTTTTAATATTTGTAAAGTGGATAAAACGTTTTAGCCCTTCGCCTTAAGAGCGTAAGATACACTTTCAACAGCCAATATAGTAATCAACCCCGAATATGGCGAAAAATGGCCTTTTTAAGAAGTGACTTGTTTAGGTAAATGTTCTAGATATATGATAATAATCTAGGTCTAACCTACAACTATAAACTATTATAAATATTTCTACGTTATTAATCTTCTACATACATAACTAACATAGAACAAATATTTCATCAACGAAGAAACACGAATCTTGAATAATAATTTATTTTTTCCAGATAAAGTGTTTCAAACGTGGATTCTTTTTTTTTTATTTCAGCAGCCAATGAAACTCAACTATTTACCGGATACCCACTTTACACTCACTTTACAGAATGACAATCGTGTTCTAATATACATCAGAAATCCCTATCAATAAACGCAATCTTGAAAATTCAGGTTACATTTTGTTAAAAAAAACATGCCTTGGGTAGCTATCAGTTCTTGAAATTATTAAAAAAAAAGAAATAGTAGAGTATATCATGAGTACCAATGAGTATAACATGTATATTTCTCAATTGCTCTCTTAACTGATATATTCAGCACATTTTCAACAGTGAAAATCGTTTTTATTTTACAGTCGAGAAATGTAAGAGAGCACATCAAATTACTAACTGATGTTGGATGAAATATTGTTGGAAATCCAACTAAAGCATAGACGTCCGATATACTGATTATAAGTCTTACATTAATATTAATTAGAATATTAATCAATATGATATATTTTTTTCAGATTTTAAACCAAAGAGGGAAAAAAAATCATACATTGATATTTCAAATCCCATTGGTCCTATGAAATTTGCAGAATTCACAATTAAAAGTAAATTGTTCACAAACCTGAGAGAGACTTTGATCCTGATTTGACTAAAATCCCAGTAAAATAATAATAACTAACAATAAGACGACAGTATAGATAATACCAGTCAATAATCCACAGTAAAGTATATAAACAATAATCTATGGTTAATATACCAGATACATAGTATTGATATAGCCAAGATTAAACCATTCACCATAGTATATTCTAAGTCTATTTATTTACCATATAATTTACATAGACACACCCATTTTTAAAGTTACTTGTGTCTTTGATGAGTTCAGATCAAAGGATATTGAGTTATTACAAAATCATTATCAAAATCTCTTAGATTTCAAATTATGCGGAGGTAATTTCAAATTTCCGGGGATTCAATNTAAAGCATCAAAAATA
>NW_008709640.1:478337-483101 GCF_000327385.1 Lottia gigantea | reverse complement strand
CTTAGATAAAGCTGAGATGATCACAATAGACGAAATAAATTACTTCCGCTAACCATTTCCCCAATACACTGTTCGCCCTTTACCGAGTTTTAAATTCAAGAACTGAAAAACAATTTTGAGTGAATGCTCTTGGGTTTCTTTAAGTATACCAAATTTTTAAAAACCTACCCCAAAATTTTCTTGTTTAGGTTAATCCTATAATCTACTAATCTGTTTTAAAACCGTATAATAACGCTTGAGCTTTGGTACACCTTAATACCGCCAATGTATATATTACCTTACCTCAATCTGGTATTGGCCCGGAATATCATCAAATAACAACCACATAAACATGTATATATGTATAGATATCTGATACCAAGTATATCAATATACAGTGAGACTTGATCTCCCTAGCAACTTAATGATTTCATGAAAGTTGATATGTTGTTGGTGATTAAATAATCAATCTAAAAGATAAAACGTTTAAATCTCGTTTAGACCAAATAACAATCGATATACCTCAATTATCATTATATTTAGAAAGTTATTGCATAATGACCAATCTAAATGCTGAAAAGAATATGTCAAAAGTTATATCTCTGAAAAGATGTTAATTGCTTTCAGTATCATAAAGTTTAAAAGAGTGTTCTAACATTTTGAACTATCCATACCCATACTTTATACAGCAGAATGCCCGTCAACTTGTCAAGCGAGGTAAAGGTGGTAATGATTCGACCACATCTATCGTTTTCATTTCCCAATTCCCCTCAAATATTTTCTGTGGTGTTACATGAATAGATTCCAATTTATGACGGCACTGAATCAATCATTCTATTTCGTAAGAGAAAAGATTTTGGTGGAATTAGTGACGTAATAAATCATTTATCATAAGTGTTCGATCAAACTTAGAGCCCTTTTCAAATTCTTCTGAAATTCATCTTTCTATGGTTCAAAGGTTTCAGCATCTCACTGGTTCTATCAGAAAACAAACGCAATGACTCTTAATAAAAAATAACAAAAAAGGTTCTAGTTCTCAGTTGCACATAAATGTTGTGAAAAAAAAAATTTAATACTACCAAAGAGACATTCTTCTAGTTCAGAATCAAATTGGATGGAAACAAGATTTCAGATTAAATGGCAGTGTTGACATGTCTGTAAAATAATAATATTGATTTTTAATTCCATATCGTCTTTGAATTCAAATCATTGATCCTTCTTGGAATTTTAACTTTAACTATAAAATTTCCATAATCAGGAAATTTTCCGAATCAATAAGTTTTTAACAATGCAAAAATCAGCTTAATCTTGATACACGTTTATTCCTCATTTTTCAACAAAACAAATCAAAATTGGAGACATACCTAGCCTGAATTCAATTATGTTGCCTTTGTCTGATACCAAATGAAGCACCTTTAAGACGTCAACAGATCGACCAGTTAGACCAGGCTACTGTAGAGAAAGCCCATCCTCTTTATCAGTTTTATCATTCTACTCTTTAGAAAACTCACCATCTTTATCAGTTGGATCATTCTACTCAAGAGATAACTCATCCTCTTTATCGGTTGGATCATTCTACTCTAAAGATAACTCACCCTCTTTATCAGTTGGATCAATCTACTCAAGAGATTACTCATCCTCTTTATCAGTTGGATCAATCTACTCAAGAGATAACTCATCCTCTTTATTCTTCTCTAAAGATAACTCATCCTCTTTATCAGTTGTATCATTCTACTTTAAAGATAACTCATCCTCTTTATCAGTTAGATCATTCTTCTCTAGAGATAACTCACCCTCTTTATCAGTTGGATCAATCTACTCAAGAGATAACTCATCCTCTTTATCAGTTGGATCATTCTACTCTATAGATAACTCATCCTCTTTATCAGTTAGATCATTCTACTCTAAAGATAACTCATCCTCTTTATCGGTTACATCATTCTTCTCTAAAGATAACTCATCAACTTTATCAGTTGGATCATTCTACTCTAAAGATAACTTATCCTCTTTATCAGTTGGATCATTCTACTCTAAAGATAACTCATCCTCTTTATCAGTTAGATCATTCTTCTCTAGAGATAACTCATCCTCTTTATCAGTTGGATCAGTCTACTCTAAAGATAACTCATCCTCTTTATCAGTTGGATCATTCTACTCTAAAGATAACTTATCCTCTTTATCAGTTGGGTCATTCTACTCTAAAGATAACTCATCCTCTTTATCAGTTAGATCATTCTTCTCTAGAGATAACTCATCCTCTTTATCAGTTGGATCAGTCTACTCTAAAGATAACTCATCCTCTTTATCAGTTAGATCATTCTTCTCTAGAGATAACTCATCCTCTTTATCAGTTGGATCAATCTACTCAAGAGATAACTCATCCTCTTTATCAGTTAGATCATTCTTCTCTAGAGATAACTCATCCTCGTTATCAGTTAGATCATTCTTCTCTAAAGATAACTCATCCTCTTTATCGGTTACATCATTCTTCTCTAAAGATAACTCATCAACTTTATCAGTTGGATCATTCTACTCTAAAGATAACTCATCCTCTTTATCAGTTAGATCATTCTTCTCTAGAGATAACTCATCAACTTTATCAGTTAGATCATTCTACTGTAAAGATAACTCATCCTCTTTATCAGTTGGATCAATCTACTCTAAAGATAACTCATCCTCTTTATCAGTTAGATCATTCTTCTCTAGAGATAACTTATCCTCTTTATCAGTTGGATCATTCTACTCTAAAGATAACTCACCCTCTTGATCGGTTAGATCATTCTACTCTATAGATAACTCATCCTCTTTATCAGTTAGATCATTCTTCTCTAAAGATAACTCATCCTCTTTATCAGTTAGATCATTCTTCTCTAGAGATAACTCATCCTCTTTATCAGTTAGATCATTCTTCTCTAAAGATAACTCATCTTCTTTATCAGTTGGATCAGTCTAATCTAATGATAACTCATCCTCTTTATCAATTAGATCATTCTAATCTAGAGATAACTCATCCTCTTTATCAGTCGGATCAGTCTACTCTAAAGATAACTCATCCTCTTTATCAGTTGGATCAGTCTACTCTAAAGATAACTCATCCTCTTTATCAGTTAGATCATTCTAATCTAAAGATAACTCATCCTCTTTATCAGTTGGATCAGTCTAATCTAAAGATAACTCATCCTCTCAATTAGTTGGATCATTCTACTCTAAAGATAACTCATCCTCTTTATCAGTTGGATCATTCTACTCCAAAGATAACTCATCCTCTTTATCAGTTAGATCATTCTTCTCTAGAGATAACTCATCCTCATTATCAGTTAGATCATTCTTCTCTAGAGATAACTCATCCTCTTTATCAGTTGGATCAGTCTAATCTAAAGATAACTCATCCTCTTAATCAGTTGGATCATTCTACTCTAAAGATAACTCATCCTCTTTATCAGTTAGATCATCCTTCTCTAGAGATAACTCATCCTCTTTATCAGTTGGATCAGTCTAATCTAAAGATAACTCATCCTCTTTATCAATTAGATCATTCTTCTCTAAAGATAACTCATCCTCTTTATCAGTTAGATCATTCTTCTCTAGAGATAAATCATCCTCTTTATCAGTTGGATCATTCTAATCTAAAGATAACTCATCCTCTTTATCAGTTGGATCATTCTACTCTATAGATAACTCATCCTCTTTATCAGTTGGATCAATCTACTCAAGAGATAACTCATCCTCTTTATCAGTTAGATCATTCTTCTCTAAAGATAACTCATCCTCTTTATCAGTTAGATCATTCTTCTTTAGAGATAACTCATCCTCTTTATCAGTTGGATCAGTCTAATCTAAAGATAACTCATCCTCTTTATCGATTAGATTATTCTTCTCTAAAGACAACTCATCCTCTTTATCAGTTAGATCATTCTTCTCTAGAGATAAATCATCCTCTTTATCGGTTAGATCAGTCTTCTCTAAAGATAACTCATCCTCTTTATCAGTTGGATCATTCTACTCTATAGATAACTCATCCTCTTTATCAGTTGGATCAATCTACTCAAGAGATAACTCATCCTCTTTATCAGTTAGATCATTCTTCTCTAAAGATAACTCATCCTCTTTATCAGTTGGATCATTCTTCTCTAGAGATAACTCATCCTCTTTATCAGTTGGATCATTCTACTCTAAAGATAACTCATCCTCTTTATCGGTTAGATCATTCTTCTCTAGAGATAACTCATCCTCTTTATCAGTTAGATCATTCTACTCTAAAGATAACTCATCCTCTTTATCGGTTAGATCATTCTTCTCTAGAAATAACTCATTGTCGTTATCAGTTAGATCATTCTTCTCTAAAGATAACTCATCCTCTTTATCAGTTGGATCATTCTTCTCTAGAGATAACTCATCTTCTTTATCAGGTTAATCTAGTTTCATGAGACGACCTCCTTGAACCAATTTTGACAACTTGCCACCAGCTAAGGTTTCTAATACTCGTTCAATATGCGTGAATATGAATTTGATTGAAACGACTCAAGGGAGATTAATCTATTGATATGAGAACATTTAATATGCTATCTAGGTACTGTAAAAAAAATTCCAAATGGTCTTCTGGTATTACCAGCACTTGAATCGAATATGTACTAGCGCTGATTGGAAACATTCTTTAAGGGTGATGCACTCGCATTGAAACATATACTTGTTAGAGTTCAAAACCACTATAATATTCATGTAAATGTCTTAAAATACTATAAATTATGAATTAAGCTCTAGGCCATGTGTAACAGCTTGCTAGGA